>NC_041404.2:98825808-99030808 GCF_900747795.2 Erpetoichthys calabaricus
AGGTAACATCAGCCACGGTGCCTTCAGTTGTGAGAAGCAGATCATAGAATGGATGAAAATAGTTTACTGTCAAATAATGCAAAGAGTACGCGACACCTGTTTCCCCCTTATTCTTGGCTCATCAGGCGTACACACTCACTGCACTCGCTTACGGTAATCGAACGTCGCACGTCAGCGCTAGAGGGGCTTTGCAGCGGTGAAGTATTGCTTTTAAATTTTAATTAAGAAGAAAAGAAAACCTTTTTAAATTAAGTCTTAAAAAGAGGTGTAAAGATATTGACAATAAGCTATGCAAACCCACCAAGACATGCAATCGTTTAAATCAAGGCGCAAGTCGAAAAACACCATCCCATAATATTAGTTAACGATTAACACATTTCTATATGTATTGTAAGCATACAATACAACTGATAATATGTTGCGCTTATTTATCTGGTGTACTGACATTTTTGCACGTTTAACGGCTGAAATCTAACGTGGTTTGTGCCCTTCAGAATGAAAAGAGTTTGCATTTACCTTTTTAATAAAAGGCGAGCTTTTAAGCCTGAGAAATCACCCCGTAAATGCACACGTTTAATTGCACATGTGTTAATATGTATGCTTACACAGTATTAACTCTTTTAGGGCTAATTTTTTTTTTTGTTTCTTTTCTCCCAGGGCTGAATATTTTTCCAAAAAATAACATTTTTTAAAAAAGAACACAAAGCAATTGTTTAACATATCAAATCAACAAAAAATATTTACTTTTGACAAATGTTACTGTCTTGCATGTTGTATCAGCCTGCATACTCTATGATTTCACATACATATCACATACATTTTACACAGCAAAGTCTGATCTCGCTCAAAGCAGCCAATTTCAGTCATTGCCACATTGCACTCCTTACAATATGTGTTGCTTTGGTGCCTATTTTTCAATTGCCTGTTGCTGCACTTTCTAACATATATTGTTAGTGTGTACTGTAGAGAGACAAGTCACCCATTTGCCATCGTGCCATGCCACTGCCACCAAGTTTTCTGCCTGCATGAAAACCGTATTGTCACCTCTTTTCATCTTCTGAAACTTTATGAACTTTATGTATGGCATTATAGCCTGGCTCACCCCATGGGATTTGCTTCTGTTTATTACAGAAGTGAATAAAAGTGCAGCAGCAGCACGTACCTAAGCCACCAGGGGACAAAACACGTTTGGACCAATGTTCCCTGAAGTTATATCACCAGTTCTGTCCCATCTCTATTTGTAATGCCACAGCGCGCTTCATCTCGTCTTTCGTTGTGGGTTTCCACTTTGAAAAACGAGAATGCGATGCAAACGCAGCCCGCGATTCAAAAAAAATCTCTGCCTACCTGTTTGTCTCGTCTGACAGTAGCTGAAAAGCAGCATCAGGAGAGAGCAGCCTGAAGTACAGCAGCTGGTGATCTGTCATGTGCAAAAGCAAGCCATGCCGTCTCGTAAACTCCAGTAGCCAGATCGGCTCTCAACGGATCAATGTCTGTGTATTTATCCCATGCGAACCTTGCCGTAGATGCATCGGCTGCGCGAAGGCACTCAACTGGCAGCAGATCCGCTGGTGCGGCATCGGCTGGTGTCTGATCAGCTGATGCCTGCTTCTAACTCTCTTGCTCGATCTCCTGATCACTGCCAATAAAGTCCGATTCTGAAAAATCAAGAGTCCGACTCCGCGATAATGCACAAAACAACGTCTGCCAAGTGTTTTCTTTTCTGTACTTGCTTCGCTGCCTTTTCACATGTCTGTGCCATCTTGCCTTTGTTTACATTTCGCAACTCACGCACACGCAATGTTTATTTGCCGAGTCAACGAGTCTAGCATTCCTCCAAGCACAGAGGGAATGCCTGTGACGTGACAGTGAGATTTGTCGCCATTAACAGCTGATTGTCGCCCCCTATCCCTGGATGTCGACTTTTGTCGACATTCGCCTTCAACCCCTCCTGTCGACAAAAGTCGACATCCGCCCTAAAAGAGTTAAAAGACACTCAACAAGTACACAGTATTAAAAGACAGTCAACAATTAACGTCATTTACCTTCGTTCCCGCGTTTGACTTGTGCTGTAAATCTCTTCCACGTTTTCAGTTCACGTGATTATGTAGGAGGCGTAATACGTGATGACGCGATACGTGACTCCGCCTCCTCCATTAGAGTATATGGACAAAAAACAGGTTCCAGTTATGACCATTACATGTAGAATTTCGAAATGAAACCTGCCTAACTTTTGTAAGTAAGCTGTAAGGAATGAGCCTGCCAAATTTCAGCCTTCTACCTACACGGGAAGTTGGAGAATTAGTGATGAGTGAGTCAGTCAAACAGGTTCCATTTATGACCATTATGCGTAGAATTTCGAAATAAAACCTGCCTAACTTTTGTAAGTAAGCTGTAAGGAATGAGCCTGCCAAATTTCAGACTTCTACCTACACGGGAAGTTGGAGAATTAGTGATGAGTGAGTGAGTCAGTCAGTCAGTCAGTGAGTCAGTGAGGGCTTTGCCTTTTATTAGTATAGATAATCGTAGTTGAGTTAAATACATGCAAATTTTAAATGTTATCAAATGCAGCATGCTTTGCACAAATTGATAAACTGCATATCTTTTCCATCGATGATTTCAATCCATTATCACTGAAAAATGTCTAATAATAAATATAAAAAATCCTACTCCTATTACTTTCTCAGATCATCTTGGGTGCACTCTTCGAGATAAGTCTTGAAATCCACATGTGTCTTCAGCATCAGTAGACAGAACAGGTTTAACCAAGAATATCAATGAAAAATTAGGACAGCTAAATTCACCTAACAAAATGTCTATCTTGCACCGTAGTAAAAGGAGTGTGCACCTTGGAAATTCTAGCTGAAGTGGAATTTTTCAAAGGAGGCAAACTTGTTGCCAATATGGAGGTCTCTAAAGCTCTGATTACTAAATAACAATAATGAGTTAAACACTGTGTAGATTAAGATTGGTTGGAATAAATTATCATACATGGCTAAGAGTGACAATAGTATCTCATTAAGCACCTTGGGAAAAGAGCTATATAAATAAAATGTATTATTATTATTATTACATTGGCAATATTTTTAGTAGTAAACTGATAATAATTAGTAAGTATAGAAGCACAGACAAGTCATATTCAAGACTTTAAACAAGATTCCCTATGAATATAGCTGTTTCAGGTGTCACACACGTGCAAATAGGAGGACATTGTATCGACCAAGCGAAAGTAATTCCACACCAGGCCAGGGGGTGGTGGAGTACACTAAACCTTCTCCTGTTGTCTCTACAGACCAGCCATGGGAAAACCTGTCTAACTCAGAGCCCAGTACGACGTCACTTCCAGTTCCCTGAAGAATATCACTTCTGGTTCCAGCACCCAGAAGAACGTCACTTCCAAGGCACTGTCTGACGTCAGAAGAATGTCACTTCCAGTTCCCCTACGTCACTTCCGGTTCCTGCACATCACTTCTGGTCTAATCCTTTAAAGCCGCCATCTTTGCAAACCCTCAGCAGTACTGTTTTGGACTCAGTCTTGTGAACATCTCTGTTCCTTTCAAAGCCTTATGCAGCCATGGATATTATACGGGTGGCTGCCCCATACCTTTTTAAGTGCGTCGAGTCTGATCTTTTACACAAGTTAAAAGAAGCAATTAATGGTTCAGAATCTTAACAAGTAAGTTAAATAATGTGAAGAACAAAAATATTTGCTACAGCAGTAATCACCTGAGGAAAATGTAGGACAAAGTAGGCATTGTCTTTTCTGCTAGACTTTAGTGCACACCAGGCCAATTTTTTTTTTAAATTTTATTGATTTTATTGAAATCACACAACATTCTATACTAATAGATCAATTTTACAAGAATAAGATTGAAAACAAATCAACCTCCACCCCTGAGAGAGAGAGCATAGGCAGCAAAATAAAACTTAAGTAAATAGATAAATTAATAATTGAATATAGATAAATGAAGAAGAAAAAGAAATGGGAAGAGAATCTGCTTCCTCAGTGCTTTAAGAGCTTATTCTAAAATGTTATTGATTAGGTCCTGCCAGGTTTCGAAAAATTTCTGCACAGATCCTCTAAATGAGAATTTGATTTTTTCCAATTTCAAATAATATATAATATTAGTTGCCCACTGACTTAAAAGGGGAGAGTTAGGATTCTTCCAGTTTAGGAAGATAAGTCTCCGTGCCAATAGTGTAGCAAAGGCAATCATGGCTTGTTTGTCCTTCTCCACTTTAAGCTCATCTGGAAATACACCAAACACAGCTGTTAATGGGTTAGGAGGGATTGTGACACCAAGGCTGTCTGATAGGGATTTAAAGATTTTGGTCCAGAATGATGTTAGTTTGGTGCAGGCCCAAAACATGTGACCCAGTGAGGTTGGAACTTGATTGCAGCGTTGACAGTTTGGATCTTGCCCTGGAAACATTTTGGACAATTTTAAAACGAGACAGATGTGCTTGATATATAATTTTGAATTGAATAATTGTATGCTTTGCGCATATGGAGTTTGAGTGAATTCTCTGCATTGCTACCTTCCATTCCTTTACTGAGATGTTGAGTGAGAAATCCTTTTCCCACTGTCCTGTTGGGTCTTCAAAAGGGAGGGACTGTAAAATGGTTTTATACTGTATATTGCAGAAATGCTGTCTAAGTCCTTGAAACTGAGCACATATTTTTTCCAGCATAGAGGGAGATGGGAGGTGAGGAAAATTGGGCAGATTCTGTTTAACAAAGTTTCTAATTTGAAGGTAGTGAAAGAAATGTGTTGCTGGAAAGTTACATTTAGAATGCAATTGTTCGTAGGATGCAAAGACGTTGTGTACAGTATGTACAGATCTCTAAGTGATTTAATCCCAAATGTTTTCCAGACATTAAAAACTGCATTTGTTTGCGAGGGTTGAAAAAGGTGGTTCTCGTGCCAAGGTGCCACCGATAAAAGATTCTCTATCTTAAAATGCTTCCTACATTGGTTCCATATTCTGAGTGAGTGAAGCACAATTGGGTTGTTAGTCTATTGGCGATAACTTGCATTTATTGAGGCACAAAGCAAGGAATATAAAGACATACTGCAGGATTTTATTTCTATTGCAGACCAAGCCTGTATATGTTCATATATTTGTGTCCATGTCCAGATTTTTATAGTTTGTATGTTTTCTGCCCAGTAATAAAACTGAAAGTTAGGTAGAGCCATGCCACCTTCTGCCTTTGGCCTTTGTAGGATCACTCTTTGGTTACGTGGATGTTTTGAATTCCAAATAAATGTGGTTATGGTTGAATCTAATTTCTTAAAAAAATGATTTATTGATGTATATTGGGATGTCTTGAAATCAAAAGAGAAGCTTAGGGAGGATATTCATTTTAATAATGTTAATTCTTCCAGCTAGAGTGAGATGAAGGGTTGACCATCTATGTAAGTCTTACTTAATTTTTTCAATACAGACAGCGAAATTTTGTTGATAAAGAGCTTTATGTTTACTTGAGATGTTTACCCCTAGATATGATCTGCAATGATAAAAGGGAAGGTGTCTAATCTATTATTGTGTGCTTGAAAATTCACTGGAAAGAGCATAGTTTTAGTCAAATTAATTCTGAGACAGAAATCTTTTGAAATTCTTTTATTGCTGTTAGGACTGCAGGCACAGTATTTTGTGGATCTGATATATACAGTACCATATCATCTGCATATAGAGAAATTTTCTGTTCCAGTTCTTCTCTGATAATTCCCTTTATCTCATAAGCGTTTCGAAAGTGAACTGTCAGTCGCTCAATGGAGATTGCAAAATGTAGTGGTAACAAAGGGCATCCTTGTCTGGTACCATGTTCTAGTTTAAAGTAGTCTGAATTAATGTTGTTAATACAAACTGAAGCTTCTGGATTGGTATACAGTAATTTGATCCATGCACAAATGTTCGGGCCAAATCCAAATTTCTCCAATGTAGTAAAAAGGTATTTCCATTCAATCATATCAATTGCTTTTTTTGTATCCAAGGATAATAAAATCTCTGGGATGTTTGATTTTGTGGGTAAATATATTACATTTAACAGGCGTCAAGGATTGGACGCTAAGTGTCGGCCTTTAATAAATCCAGTTTGATCTTGTGATATTACCGAAGGCAGCACTTTCTCCATCCTTCTAGCTAGGACTTTGGAGAGTATCTTAACATCATTATTCAGAAGTGAAATTGGTCTGTATGATACACATTGTCACAGTGTATTGGTGTCATCTATTGCGGGAGATGGATGTCTGAAGCGGAGCTCCGTTAGCAGCTGTGTTATTTTTTCTTTTATTTTTTATTATCCCAAGGTATCCTGTATTTACCCAACCCAAGGGTTCTATTATAGTATATGCAAGCATATATAAACATGATTGGTAAGAAAGGGGCTCAGAAAGAAATGGAAAAGAAACCTAAAGCGACATCCAAGTCTAGACATGCAAGTCCAAGTTCAAGTTCAAGTTCAAGGTACGGCCTTTCAGAGACTGACCTGGAACAGACAGGCGAAAGCCCAGACTTCTCTGGGCCACGGTCCGCTGCATCATCTCCAGTTGAGAGTGAAAATAGGAACGAATGTGCAAGTGATGCAGGTCATGATAGCTTGCCGATTCCAGAAGATCACATGAAACTGGAAAAAGCCTTGCAGTCTGTGCTTTCATCTGCTCCTCACGAGCCAAGAACATCAGCTGTAATACAGCTCGCCGCTTCATCTACGGTGCACGAAAGCAGAAATGATCTGTCCGAACTGAAGGTAATGATCGCTGAGTTCAAGCAAGAGATAAATATATAAAGAAATAAATAAATGGTATAAATGGTAGCTAAAGACAAGCGAGAAGACAAGTGAGAAGCTGCAGCAGGAGCTGCAAGAGCTGTGGCAAGATAATAAAGACTTGGAGAAACGTGTATATAATCACTTTGAGGCAGCCTTTAAAGGTATGCTGGAAAAGATTGAGGAGCACATTCAAGAAAATGTGTCTAAATTGAGAGCACTTGCCGATCAGCTGGAAGACGTTAAGCAGACATTCATGACTCGAATTGAAACAGCCGAAAATTTTGCATCCACCACTGATGGAAAAGGAACAGCTGCGAATTCCAAATGCAAAAAACTTGGAGACAGACTTGTTGCTCTGGAAGATGGATGCAGAAGGAATAATATTAGAATCGAAGGTCTACCTGAGGATCGTGAAAGTCCAAACCCAGTGAAATTCGTAGCTGAACTATTCTTCAAAATAATTGGAAAGGACTTTAAATCAGACACCAAGGTAGCGGTAGCTTATCGCATACGGGGATCAAACACATCTAAACCTAGGACATTCATTGTGCACTTCAAGAAGTTACAATCTAAATTAAATGTAATGTCACTTCTCAGACAGAAACAGGAGATTATATTTGAAAATAACCTCATTTCTATTTTCCTTGATTTCTCACCTTCAACAGCTATTAAACATGCCTCTTTTTATAGTATTAAACAGCGCTTACAAAAAGCCGATATCAGATACAGCCTCTTGTATCCTGCCAAACTGAAAGTGGATATTCAAGGCAAATACTACATCTTTACCTCTATGGAGGAGGCAGAAAAAGAGTTAAGAAAGCACCCTGTCATGGCATCATAAAGAAGATATCACCGGCTGTCTGATCCGCTTGCAGTGACACTGGTACCATAATTATACATCCTTTTCCCTTCTCGGTCACTATCTGTTTATGTTTTAATTACAGTTATACACGTTTATGTATGTATGTGTGGAAGAAATTAAATCAGTAACTTTTTTTTTCTCTTTTTATTATTCTAAAGGAAACTATTAAACACCATACCCTTGGTTTATTGTTGTTATTATTGTAATAGGGTTTACTATGCTTATCCATGGCCACTTTTTAACACCATTCCCTGGGTTTACTATCTTAACATTTCAAGACTCTTGAAGATGGCAATAACCCCTGGGAAAATTGGAAATTAAGGTCAAAGCTGTCTCACTTTCGGTTAATACTTCAAAATGGCATAAAAAATTCAAAATCAATGTCTCCAACTGCAGTGGGCTGGCGTCCTGCCCTGGGTTTGTTTCCTGCCTTGCGCCCTGTGTTGGCTGGGATTGTCTCCAGCAAACCCCCGTGACCCTGTAGTTAGGATATAGCAGGTTGGATAATGGATGGATGGATATCTCCAAGATGGGACAGTTAACTTTTTGAGCTGGAATGTTAAAAGCCTGAATCACGAATTAAAAAGAAAGAGAGTATTCTTTCACCTAACAGGTCTAAACACTAAAATAGTATTTTTACAGGAGACCCACTTATTAAGCAAGGATCAGTTCTGGCTGCAAAAAGACTGGACTGGCCAAATGTTCCATTCCAGCTTTACAATAAAAACTAGAGGTGTGGGAATTCTTATCCATTGAACAATCTCAGTTGTAGTATCAGATGTAGTATCTGATCCTAAAGGGAGATATGTGATTGTCATGGGTAATTTATTTAATTGTAAAGTGATTCTGATAAATGTTTATGCACCCAATGTGGATGATAGGGACTTCATCCAAAATGTATTTGTATCCATTCCCAATGTGAACACTCATAAAATTATAATGGCTGGGGATTTTAATTGTGATTTAAATCCACACCTAGATAGGTCTCCTGTCACAGGGGCGATGACATCTAACACTATAAAGACAATTACACAGTTTGTAACCGACCACAACTTATCAGACCCCTGGAGATTTCTAAACCCAAACTCAAGAACATATTCCTTCGACTCACCAATGCATCATTGCTACTCAAGAATTGATTATTTCTTTGTAGATAACAATTTCTTGCCTATGATTAAATCCTGCAAGTACAACACTATTGTTATTTCCGATCATGCCCCTCTGATCTTGGAGCTAAAATCACTAAGCCCCACATACTCATCTTGCAGATGGCGTCTTAACCCACTTTTATTAGCAGACAAGAACTTTACAGAATTTATATCAAAACAAATCAGTTTTTTTCTAGAGACAAATACATCCTCAGAGGTTTCTGCAGGAACACTCTGGGAAACACTAAAGACCTTCTTAAGAGGACAGATTATTTCATATCTTTCCCACAGAAATAAATTAGAAACCAAGAAAATGTCAGAGCTAAGAAGCAAAATTACTAGAATAGATGAAGAACAAGACAGGCGTCCAAGTGAAGCTCTTCACAGGAAAAGGCAGGCCCTGCATACAGAACTCAACATCTTGACAACTAAAGAAACTGAACAACTTATTTATAAGTCAAGACATCATTACTATGAACATGGAGAAAAAGCTAATAAGCTTTTAGCTCAACAAATTCACAAACAAGAAGTCCGCAATGCAATACCAGTAATCACCAACACGAGATTATTATAAATCCTTATAAATCCTATATTCTACTGAGTTCAAAGAAGACAACACACAATCTAATGAATTTCTGGATACATTACAGACACCACAAATAGATGCATTAAACGCTGAGGAACTGGATAAACCTCTGATGCTATCAGAATTACTACATGCTATAAAATCACTTCAAAGCGGGAAATCAGCAGGCCCTGATGGTTACCCTGTAGAATTTTATAAGAAATTCTTCACTCAGCTAGCTCGCTTCTTACTGGCAACACTTACAGAAGCCAGAGACAACCAAATACTACCTCAAACATTTCGTCAAGTATTAATCACCGTCTTTCCTAAACAAAATAAGGACTTGTTACAATGCGCATCATATAGACCAATTTCACTCCTGAATAATGATGTTAAGATACTCTCAAAAATTCTAGCTAGAAGGATGGAGATAGTGCTGCCCTTGGTAATATCACAGGATTAAAGGCCGACACCTATCTTCCAATCTCCGACGCTTGTTTAATGTTATATATTCACCAGCAAAATCAAACACCCCAGAGATATTACTATCATTAGACGCAGAAAAAGCATTTGATATGATTGAATGGAACTACCTTTTCACTGCATTGGAGAAATTTGGGTTTGGCCCGTATATTTGTGCATGGATCAAACTACTGTATACCAATCCAGAAGCTTCAGTTTGTATTAACAACATTTGTTCAGATTACTTTAAGCTAGAACGTGGCACCAGACAAGGATGTCCCTTGTCACCTATGCTGTTTGCAATCGCCATTGAACCACTGGCGGTTCACTGTCGAAATTCTTATCAGTTAAAGGGGATTATCAGAGAAGGACTGGAACAAAAAATTTCTCTATATGCAGATGATATGGTTTTATATATATCAGACCCAGAAAACACTGTGCCAGCAGTTTTAACAGCACTCCCAGAATTTCAAAAGATATCTGGTCTCAGAATTAATCTGAATAAAAGTATACTCTTTCCAGTGAATTCACAAGCATATAATATTAGATTGGACACCCTACCTTTTACCATAGCAGATCAGTTTAAATACCTAGGGGTAAATATCACAAGTAAACATAAAGGTCTTTATCAACAAAATTTTGCCATCTGTATGGAAAAAATTAAGCAAGACTTGCATAGATGGTCAACCCTTCATCTCACTCTAGCCGGAAGAATTAATGTTGTTAAGATGAATATCCTTCCTAAACTTCTTTTTTTATTTCAAAACATTCCAATATATATATCAATAAATCATTTTTAAGTAATTAGATTCAACAATAACCTCATTCATTTGGAACTCAAAACACCCACGTATCCGAAGAGCGACCCTACAAAGACCTCAGGCAGAAGGTGGCATGGCTTTGCCTAATTTTCAGTTTTATTACTGGGCAGCAAACATACAAGCCATAAATACCTGGACACAAAAAAACGAACATACACAGGCTTGGTCCGCAACAGAAGTAAAATTGTGTAGTACTTCTTTATACTCCCTGCTCTGCGCTCCAATAAATGCAAGTTATCGCAAATATACTAATAACCTAATTGTGCTTGACTCACTCAGAATATGGAACCAACTTAGAAAGCATTTTAAGATGGAAAATCTTTTATCCGTGGCACCTCTGCAAGAGAACCAGCTCTTTTAACCCTCGCAAACATATCTAGTTTTTTAATATCTGGATAAGATTTGGGATTAAGATGCTCAGAGATCTTTATATAGACAACATATTTGCATCTTTTGAACAATTACATTCCAAATTCAACCTCCCAGCTACACATTTCTTTCACTATCTTCAAATCAGAAACTTTGTTAAACAGAAACTGCCCGATTTTCCCCACCTCGTACCCTCCACCATACTGGAAAAAATACTACTCAAATTCGAGGAATTAAACACCATTTCCGCATTATATAAAATCTTATTAGAGTCCCTACCTTTCAAAGACCCAAGAGGACATTGGGAAAAAGATCTCTTAATCAATATATCAGAAAAGGAGTGGAAGGTAGCAATGCAGAGAATTCACTTGAGCTCCATATGTGCAAAGCATAGAATTATTCAACTAAAAATTATATATCGAGCTCATCTGTCTCGCTTAAAACTGTCCAAAATGTTTCCAGGGCAAGATCCAACCTGCGAATGCTGCAACCAAGCTCCTGCTTCATTGGGTCACATGTTTTGGGCCTGCACCAAACTAACATCATTTTAGACCAAAATTTTTAAGTGCCTTTCAGACAGCCTTGGGGTCACAATCCCTCCTAACCCATTAACAGCTGTGTTCGGTGTTCTTCCAGATGGACTTGAAGTGGTGATGGACAAGCAAACGGTGATTGCATTCACTGTACTTGTGGCATGCAGACTTATTTTATTAAATTGGAAGAATCCTAACTCTCCTCTGATAAGACAGTGGGAAACCGATGTTTTATATTATTTGAAATTGGAAAAAATCTAATTCTCAGTTAGAGGATCTGTACAGAATTTTTCAAAACCTGGCAGGATCTAATCAATAATATTTTAGAATAAGAGAAATAATTATTACCGCTTTATTTCCCTTCTCCATTTTTTAATTTTTTTTTTATTTACCTATATATATTTCTTCCTTTCTTTTGTTTATTTTTGCCCTATTAAAAAGCCCTAAGCAATTCTCCTTTGGCTAAGCTCTCCTTTTCAAGGGTGGGGTTTGATTTGTCTTTAATTCTTTTTTGTTTTGAATTAATCTATATTGTATGGAATGATTACAATAAAATTAATAAATGAATAAATAAATAAATAAAAAACTAACTGCATTCATCTACCTGGACACTCTGTGTTCACACTCTCTCAAATGAAGTTAAGGGAAAAGTCTGATGGATCTCCCAAAAGAGCTCTCCTGTCACTACCTAAAATGACCTCTCTCTGAAATGGACGTCTCCCTGAAACTAAAAAGCTGATTAGCTGCTGTTTTTTGGGGAAGATGAAAGCTGACAATCTCTTCTCTTTGTGGACCTTAAAGCTGAGACCATCTGTCAATCTGAGCCCAGTGTGGAGAGATAAAGAAGAGAACTTCAGTATCTAAATTCTTCTGCCAGAATAAGTAATGCTTTTCCCTATGAAACTGCATCGGGCACTGTAGAAAGCAAGCTGAGCACGTCGCAAAGAGAAAGAGTGCACTTCAATGCAAGAAGAATCCTCCACCTGGAGCAGCAACATCAGCAACTTATCCACACAACATTGGACATCATCTTTAAAGATTTGCTATCATGAAAGTGTTTATCCGTGCAAAGCTAAATTGTAACTCTAAATAGCAAGTAAATTGTTAGCCTTTGCTGTGTTCTATGTTTGCCCGTCTTGTCAGTTTTGTGTTCTGTCTTATATGTCAATATTCATGCAGTTTATCATATTTCTATAATCCTTGTGTTTATCAATAAATGGTACTGTTCTGCTTTTTAAAATGAGTGTACTTCAGTTACTTTGATAAAGGTCTAACAGTAATATTCCTCCTTGTACAACAGAGAAAGGTAAGGTAAATAAATTAGGGACCTTAATGAATTTAATTGATTACTGTCATTACTGAAGGCAAGACTTATAATTAATTAACCATGTTAAAACTCTTCTGATTTCTATAGAAATAATTGGCTTCTAATTATGAAATTGGCTTGGAACAAAAGCTTGCTGGCGCTGAGGTCCTGCAGGACTAAGCTGGAGTATAATAATTTAATCTATGCACATTTATTGTATAACAAATTGAATAGATATTCCCATTGAAATCTATCAAAAGCTTTTCTACATTCATCCATTGCAAGACCTCTACCAGCTCAGTTACTACATGACTATACATTATTTTATAAACCATTGAAGGTTCATTAATAGATGTTTACCATTAACAAATCCAGTTTGAGAGTATAATATTAGGGAAGGAAATATTTCCTCTATTTTTGTTAAAAGCTTTTTCCAGCTGTTGACATTATTGTTCAATAAAGAATCATGTGGAAACAGAGGGTTTTTTAAAGCTTTTCATTGCCAACGGCTCATTGGACAGGAGTTGGGGCAAAGGCCAGAAGACTGGTAATACTTCCAGAAAGCGTGATTGTGTGAAGAGGTTCTAGGATGTATATAGCATTATGTTTTGTAAGGTGGGTAAAAGGATGGGGGACTCCACATATTAGTTAACAAAAAGACCTTGTAAAGATAAACCTTGTGGGATATATATATTTTAGGTCATGTATTTCTTACTTTATAGTCCTCTATGATTATGCCTCTTTTAAATGACTTGTGTAATAAAACCATTTTTGAGTTTGAGATGTGCCCCATAACATTAGTTAATAAATAATATTAAATTACTATAACAAATATTCAGAAGTAAGAGATTTCTGCTTAGTTGCTTACAAGTTCTTTACTTATTAAACATTTCTGTATATTTAATTTAGCAAAAAAATCATTCTTACCCTCCATTTTGCTTTGGCAAAGTTTTTCTCAAATTGAGCACAAACTCCAGCCTTCAGATTTTTTTCCAAAGCTCCATTTCCTGCAATCCTGAAAAAAAAGTAGAATCTTAACTAGGTAAAGAAAATCCGAGCACATCTCTCCAGTTTTGATGTCACTACATTGGTTACCTGTGTAATTTAGAATTGACTTTAAAATACTGCTTATGGTTTACAAAGCCTTAAATAATCTCGCTCCATCCTATACTTTGGAATCCCTCTCACCTTACACTCCAAATTGTAAACTTAGATTTTCAAATGAGTGTCTGCTTCAGGGATGGGGGTTGATTTGTGTGTTTGTAAAAATTGATTTATTTGTATGGAATGTTGTGTGATTTCAATAAAATCAATAAAATATTAAGCTCTGCTTATTATTCCAAGAACTAAACTTCAAAGAAGTGGTGAGGTGGCTTTCTGGTGTTATGCACCTAAAATCTGGAATAGCTTGCTAATATGAATTTGCCAGGCTAATACGGTGGAGCACTTTAAAAAAACTGCTAAAAACTCATTATTTTAACATGGCTTTCTCATAGCTTCATTTTAGTTTAATCCTGATATATGCATTTAACTATCAATATCATTCCTGGTGGCTCCATAATCCGTACTAACCCCTACTTTCTCTTCTGCTCTTTTTCCAGTTTTCTGTGGTGGCGATCTGCCACACCACTACCTAATCAAAGCACCGTGATGTCCCTACATTGGTGGATTAAATGCCAGAAGTCCACGTGACTGTCATTATCAAGTTCTTCCATGTGAACCCTGAATACAAAGAGGACTGATTGATATCATTTATGTTAGGTAGAATGCCTAGAGGGGGATGGGTGGTCTTGTGGCCTAGGAGCCCCTGCAGATTTTATTTTTTTCTCTGGAGTTTTATTTTGTTTTTTCTTTCCTCCCTGGCCATCGGACCTTAATTTTATTCTATGTTAATTGGTGCTCCCTAATTCTATTTTCTTATTTATTTGTCTTTTTTCTCTTTCTTCATCATGTAAAGCACTTTGAGCTACATCATTTGTATGAAAATGTGCTATATAAATAAATGTTGTTGTTGTTGAATGAGAACCCATAATTCACTTAGGATTATTCTGTTCAGCTACAATGGTAGATGCCTTATATGCTGTCAGAAGATGCCAGATAATTCTAATAACTCAGTAATAAATAATTATTTTAACTCATGTTTTTTTTCTGTATTGCCAGGACCCTTACTCACAATCTACAATAGCCTACACTTTTGCGTTTTGTTTATTGCTGGGTATTGGATTACAAAAAGTGACCCATTTCTGCATTAGAACAGCTTTTTGTCTAAGTTCATAAAACTGGACTGTGCTGTTGTGACTGCTAGTTTCATTCAAAACACTCTCTTAGACTACATTTAATCTTGTCATTTCTGATACACATGACATCATATGCATGCTTTTTCATTTACAATATTACAAAAGTGTAGGAGTTTCAAGATAAAGACCATGAACAAAATTATCACTCATTCAGATTTTGCAGGTTCTTTGCATGTTGTTTTAACCGATTCATGAAAATTATACAGTCAAAACAAATTAAGAAGTTGTCAAAGAATCAGAATTCTCATATTAAAAAAAATTAAGAAATTATCTGCCTTTGAAAGTTTTAATTTAAAGACAAAGCTCTTACATCTTTTAAAGAATATGTTCAGATTTGTGTACAATCATGGAATACATTATTGTGACAGAGGAAATTGTGTATTTTTTTTATAAAATTAAAAAAAACACACCTGTTGCAGGTCTCTGGGGGTAACAGTGCATGTAAAACATTGAACCTTGCAAAACATGTCTATTGTCAAGCCATAACTTTTCTTGAAAATTGCTCTTGGCCTTGAGATTGCACTCTTAAAGTAAAACAGTGTATTCATTCATTTCCAGTTACACTTTGCTGAAATCACCAATTCACCTAATTTTCATGTTTTTGGGGAGGTGGGAGGAAATCCCCATGTTCACTCTGGGAGAAAATGAAAACTCCACAGAGAAAATGGGCAGGCATGAGATTCAAACCCAGGTTGATACCATATTCTATGTAAGAGCAACTTATCTCCACAATAGTCAGTTATCCTTTAAGGGCACAAGTCTAGGTAGTAAGTATTAATACTGTAAAAATAATCAGAACCAGAACCACTTTCATTCATTAGTACATAAAGTACAGAAATTTAACTTGGTAGCTTTGGAGCTGCTTATACCATAACACAACTCATACAAATAATGTAAATAACATAAGTTAAACAGCATATATAATTAACAACTACAGAATAATGCAATTATAAGGAAGATGTGCAAATGATTTGCAGGTGTAAGCATGTGTACGCACATACATGTCCACATACTGTAAATACATACCTTTATACCGTATATGAAAGAGCACATTAATAAATGAGTACATCGTGCTAAATTACTGATTTGTAAGGGCTTGGGAAAAAATAACTGTTTAGATGTGTATTAGTTTTTGTCTTAATTGATCTAAAGCATTTACCAAAATTAGAACAAAATTGGAACAAGTGATGCGCTGGGTGAGATGACTCAGTGGTAGTCCTTTTCACATGGTTAGTGACACTAGATGCATACAGGTCACCAACGGATGGAAGACCACAGCAAAATATTTTCTCACCAGACCTCACTGCACTCGGTAATTTATATTTAGAGTGTACTGTACTGTTGCTGAACCAAACCAGACAATGATGGAGATTGTACTTGGACAGGCTTTGAAATCTTTCATTTCTTTAGCTAATATTAAAAGTTCAACTACTGCTGAACATTCTTAGTGATGGAAGTTGTGTTAATGTCCCCCCTTTTTGACACCCACTGCGTGCCCAACCTACCTGGAAAGGGGTCTCTCTTTGAACTGCCTTTCCCAAGGTTTCTTACATTTTTTTTTCCTACTAGGGTTTTTTTGGGAGTTTTTCCTTGCCTTCTTAGAGAGTCAAGACTGGGGGGCTGTCAAGAGGCAGGGCCTATTAAAGCCCATTGCGGCACTTCTTGTGTGATTTTGGGCTATCTAAAAAGAAATTGTATTGTATTGTATTGTATGTCCTAGCTGAGAGTGTTTGTGATAGTTCTGTCCAATAATTTGAAGGATTCCACCATATTGACTGTGCATTCATTAATCTTTACTGTCATTGGTGTGACAATAAATACAGTAGGGTGAAAGTACCCAGCCTTGTGGGGCACCTGTGTTAACACAGAAGCAGTCTGGGAGGTGGAAGCCCATCTGAACACACTGTTTCTGGTTTGTCAGAAAACTGTAGATTCAGTTCAGTTTGTAGAAGTGAAGTTAACAACAGCTCTGGGACAGTGGTGTTAAATGTGAAGTGAAGTCTACAAATGGTATGCTGTAATACAAACGGTATGCTCTAAATCATAGGTTCCCAACCTTTTTTGGGTCAGAGCCCACTTTTTCAAAGACTGATTCGATGGTGCCCTCTTTGGGTGAATTATACTATACTATATATTGAAAAACAAGGACAGATTTTTATTAGAAGATATTAACAATATTGGTGTATTTCTCAAAGTATGATTAAAAAAATATATATTATTATAAAAATGAATATACAGTAATCCCTCGCTACTTCGCGGTTCACTTTTCGCGGATTCACGACTTCGCGGATTTTATATGTAAGCATATCTAAATATATAACGCAGATTTTTCGCTGCTTCGCGGGTTTCTGCGGACAATGGGTCTTTTTACTTCTGGTACATGCTTCCTCAGTTGGTTTGCCCAGTTGATTTCATACAAGAGATGCTATTGGCGGATGGCTGAGAAGCTACCCAATCAGAGCGCGCAGTTAAGTTCCTGTGTGCTGCTGATTGGCTCAGCGACGGAGTGCTGCATTAACCAGGAAGTCTCATCTCACTCATTCAGCATTAATGTGCTACAGCTTCAGGGGCCGTGTCCAAGCGCCAACAGAAGATGCAAATGATTGCAGAAAAGGTAAAGGTTTTGGATATGTTGAAGGAAGGGAACAGCTACACCGCTGCAGGACACCATTACAGCATGAGTCCACGATTCTTTTTATTTAAAAAGGAGGAAAAGCATATAAGATCTACGGCCGCAGTGTCCTTTAACCAGGACGCAAAACGAGTTGCAAGTGGACGTGATAAGGCAGTAGTCTGGATGGAATCTGCTTTAGGAATCTTTGTAACAAGGTCGACGACGTCATGACCGCCTACAAGCTGCTTCGTGTACTTCGCTATACAGTAAGTGTAAACTTATCTACCGATTTCATATTGCTTAGCAGTTGTCCCTGTTATTAATAGAGTAAAGGGTGGGTTGTAAACAATACAGGGAGGGTTTAAAAAACGTCCAAATACACGTTAAATAATTAATTAAATATGGTGTCCCTACTTCGCGGAAATTCAGTTATCGCGGTCGGCCTTGGAACCTATCTCCCGCGATAAGTGAGGGATTACTGTAATATTATTAGTGAGAGGGCTGAGCTTGGTGTGATGACACTAATTTTTCGATGTTTGGTGCCATTTTTGTCATCAGCAATCTTAAATTGCTGCATTCCACTATTGACTATCTGTTTCTGTTCTTTGTTAACAGATTGTTGACCATGCTAAATACTCTTTTGGCTAAATACAATGGAAGACTTGTAGATTGTCTAATTTGTGTTGCTATCAGGGAAAAGTAGTGTTTCTTCCCAATGAAGAGGCGTATCCACGAGATTTGTTGTTTGATGAAAGTGAAATCGACATATGCGAGTGGCAGAGACGCAAAATGGGTGGGCCAGGGGGTTGGAGAGCAAAACGAGCAGGGGGCAAAACCCAAGTTTTTAATAAGTAGGTCCATGTAAGTTTTCCTTTGAATGTGATCTGTAGGTGTTGCAATGTAATTTTAGGTTTACACTTGCTCTGAAGGAATTCTGAAACAATCTGGTATTGATAAAAAACTTCTCACGTATTTATAGTAATGTTCAATGAACCTGTCGAAACATGCATATTTTTGGTCCCCTGCACATGCATTAATCTTGTAAGGACTTGCATGATCTGAGAATGCATGACTTGTGCAAAATTGTAAATATAATGTACCAATACCTACCTATTTAATATGGATGGGTCTTTCTTAATGGACATTTAGAATAATTGGTTGAAGCATATGTTCAATGATTTTTTAATATTAATCAACTTTTTCAGCGCGTTCTTGCGAGTATTGCCCAAGATGGCGGTGGCTGGTCCTCAATGCCTCCTTAATATGTCATGGACCAGAAATACCCCCTTAGATTTCTTCAGTGCCCACTGGTGGGTGGTACTGCCCCCATTGGGAACCTTAGCTCAAAGTGCAGGCCCATGTTTATGGCATTTTCCACAGATATATTGGCTGTATATGAAAACTGAAGTGGGTTAATATGAGCAACAGTAAAAGTCATTAGATGGGTTAGAATTAACTTTTAAAAATTTTCACTAAAACTGATGTACATGCAATAGGCCTATAACAATTGAGGCAGCTTATTTGATCTTTTTTTGGAGACTGGTACAACAACAGAAGATTTGAAACAATTTGAAACAGTACACTGTGCAAGAGACTGGTTAAAGATGTCAGTGAAGAAAGAACCGTTGCCTAGCACAGTGTTTGATTGTTAAGGGTAAAACTGAATCAGAACTGGTAGACTTTTTGTTTTTTTGTCTTGCAAACAACTTCCAGCCATCATATTCCTTGATAGAAAAGAAAGCAGAGGGATGAGGCTATTGTATAGAAGTGGCTGGTGTAAAAGCCACAGGACATGAAAAGCAAAAGGATTGCTGATACTCAGCTCCTGGTTGTTTTAAATATGCTCTAAAACTAACTTTGTTACATTTGGTATATTTTATTGAATTGTTTAGCAGATTCCCAGCTTATTTCTAGGCTTGCTTATCACCAGTTTTATGGGTTGTTTCATTTGCCTGACAAAGAATCCTTAGTTCCTTGGTGAACCAAAGCATTTCAAGGTTATAAATCATCAAGGTTTTGCTGGGAATACAAACCTTTTCACATAAGCTAATCTAATGTGCTACAGTTTCAGTCAGCTCATGAATGTTTTCAGAAGCATTTTTTAAAATCACTGAAATCCAAGCAATCTAGTGATGTTTCAAATGACCAAAAAGTCCATAAATGTATAGATAATGAGCAGGCTCCTGTCAATCATAGAGAATCCACTGCATCCACTAAACAGTATCATTTCCAGACAGAGGAGCAGCTTCAGCAGCAGACTGCTGTCCATGTCCTGCTCCACTGACAAACTGAGGAGATCGTTCCTCCCCCACACTATGCGACTCTTCAACTCCACCCTATGGGGGGGTAAACGTTAACATTATGCAAAGATATTGTCTGTCTGTTATACCTGCATTGTTATCACTCTTTAATTTAATATTGTTTCTTTATCAGTATGCTGCTGCTGGAGTATGTGAATTTCCCCTTGGGATTAATAAAGTATCTATCTATCTATCTATCTATCTATCTATCTATCTATCTATCTATCTATCTATCTATCTATCTATCTATCTATCTATCTATCTATCTATCTATCTATCTAGATTTTGTTACAGGTTTAGCTGATTTTAGCCTCTGTTTACAAGCATTATATGATCATAATTACTGAGTGGTGCATGAGGCAAAGCCTTATATGTGTCCTCTATAGCACAGCAGTAGTGATCCAAAGCATTCTTGTCCCTGTTGCAGCATTTGACAAGCTGATTGTATCTTGGAAGCTTGATGGTTAGGTTTGCATGATTAAAGTCACCCATCACTATAACTGGGGAATTCACATAACTGTTCTCTAAACTTGTGATATAATCTGGTCAACTGCTGCTGCGCTTTTGCATTTGCCTCAAGCCTGATATAAACTCCAATAGAAATAACTGAAGAAAATTCTCCAAGTGAATAGAAAGACTTGAAGTTAATAGCAAATAATTCCAGATTGCCAGAGCAGTGCTTCTACAATATGGAAATGTCACTGCACCATTTTTTTTATATTCATTTAATTTTAGTATAGTCAAGCAGATCAAATTTTTACAAATTATTCAACAAATAACTTCAAAATCAATCTTGAAAAAGAAAAACTCTAGAAAATTTAAAAAAATAAGAATTCAGCTCCCACCAGAGAAAAAGAGAGGAGAGACAAGAGCAGAGAAATAAACAAACACACACAAAAAATAATTTTCCCTATATATGGCTTAATATTCCTAATCTCAATTTCCTAGTATTCTTAATCAATAGATGTACTGATTGGAGACTGAGACATACTAAGAATGAGACGTACTGTCATCCTTGAAAACAAAAGAGAAGTGGTTGAAAGATTTTGTGTTTTCTGTGGTGTGAGATTCATTAAAAAAATACATTTTGCTCCTAAAAACATTGTGTTTTAGTTGTTATTAAGAAGCCATGTAGGAATTTTCAAAGTTTTTTTTCCATTTAGAAGTTTTTTTTTTCTTTTTTTCATTCCACACAGAAGATAATGAAGCTGAGAGTTTGAAGGAGCATTTGGAAAAGTCACTTGCACTTGCACTTGTTCTAGTTTTTTTGTTTGTATTCAAACTAGTGTTCGTGAGGCAGGGCAGTAACCAGCAGTAACTGACACCAGAATCTCTGTAAGCAAATAACCATTGTTGTAGCAATGAATAGTTAGTTGTAAGTAACAGAAACAACAATTCCTTAGTGGGAAAACAAGGCAGCAGTTTACTTCAAAGTGTTAAAGAGAAGGGCTCTGCGGTATGCAGCCAGGTAGCTAGCATTAAGGCACCAATTAGGCACAAGTGGCTATAGGAACAGACAAATTAGTAAGAAATTAACAAGTAGTGGACATTCAGTAAGCAAGTTTTTCTAGATTGAACAGTTCTTAGTGGTCAGGAAAGTAGAGCAGCTTTTTTTAGTTTTACCATTTAAGTTAATCATTTAATTTTAATAAAAAAACAGGTTTAATAATTCAAAATCAAATTTTAATAGTGAGGCCAGTGCAATGCAAGTTCTGTTGGGCTTTTTAGAGGATGGCTCAGACAAGCAAGTTTTCTATGAGGGCAACATCTGCAGGAGATGCCAACTGATCCAGCACTTTGAGCTCAGGGTCGCTGAACTGGAGGAGGAGTTGGATGACCTGTGTTGTAGTAGAGAATTGGCTGACCTGGCCCAGGTATTCTTTAGAGAGATCGTGTGCACGCCTAAGATTTGAGACCAGTGTGGAAGATGAATGTTCTCTTCGTTCCCTTGTACTAATCCTTGTCTAAGGAGTTAAGCAGAAGTAAGCTTTAAAAACATGATTTGCTGAGCAAACAGAAAAAATATTTGTCAGAAGGACTCAAGGTCTAAGCTTCCACACTGAGACTGCCTTATCATGTTCTCCCTTTGTTTACATCTGAACGCCATAACACGGAGCCAAGGAATCAAGCTGCACAAGGAGCATTAAAGGGGCTCAAGGATTGTGTATAATAAAGTGTTGACTGTTGCATTTTCATAATGAATATTAAATCACGCATTCTAGGGGTATAAAAACCTGCCCCACCCAATAAACAGTTGTTCAGAGAGCCCCGACGCTGTCATGTAATATTGATTGCCTGTTTTTCTGAAACCTGCTCACTGTGACTCCGAGTAAAATAATAAAGAGAACTAAAGAAATATTATCTGCCTGCTGTCAGTGTGCCTTTTTCGTCCACACCAGACAGCTAGAGAAAAGTAGATCACAGTCACAAGGCACAAGGGTGCACATTGTCCCAGGGCATCAGCCCCAAGAATTGGAAGTGTCAAACAATTTTCAGATCCTTGCAGAGATGGATAGTGTCTGAAGGTGAGGTGGTACGCAAGTGTGAGGAGCCCCAACAGGCCACCTCAAAACCAGTTCCCAGAAAGAGAGAGATAGTGATATTTGGGGACTCAATCATTTGGGGGACTGAAGCATAAGTTTGCTGCAGAGACAGAGAGTCTCACATGGTGTGTTGTCTCCCAGGTACGCAGGTGGGAGACATCCCCGGAAGGGTTGATAGGCTCTTTGGCCAGAGTAGAGGTGGATACAGTTGCCATTGTCCATGTTGGAACAGATAACATATATAAGAGTAGTCTGTCAGTTCTGCAGTCCAAATTTAAGGAGTTAGTTGTCAGGCTGAGAAGCAGAACTGACCATGTATCCTTCTCCAAAGTTCTGCATGTGCCACACCCAAGTCCAGGTAAGACTGAAGAGCTGAGAAGGCCTAACACGTGGCTCAAATCAAATCTTGGTGTAGGGAAGAAAGGTATAGGTTTATGGTGTATTGAGACTCCTTTTGGAACAGATGGAGCATTTTCTACTATGGTGGATTACATCTGAAACCAATATCAGGGGTACCAATATGTTGGGGAAGCGTATGAGAAGGGTAGTCAAGGATTGTTAAAACTAGGGTATGGGGGGACAGGGAGTTTAGGACAGGCCAGATTTAGAATAGTACACGAAGGAACAAACAATAGAGTAAAAATAAAAATGTGTAGTAATGTAAATTCAAAAGTAAAACGAGTAACATATTAAAAACAGTTTGTCTTAACACTAGAATTCCTGAAGCATACAAAAAAACTTGTAATCCTGGCCCACCACAAATCCCTTCGCACCTCTACCATCAGCGTCTTTTGTTTTGCAAATGCATCAATCAGCACAAGCAGCAAGTAGCCTGCTGTCCCATCTCCCGCCTTGACAGAGCTCAACTCTCCCAGCTCAAGCCAAGGCTCCTTATCTGCGTGTGAGATTCCTGGAGTTGTATAGGGTTAATAATACAGTATATCGTTATTTGGAATACATGCATTTCATGTGTGTTCCATGTCTACAAAGATCTAGCTAAGTGTAGGATGAAAGCAAATGCGAGAAATGCTGAACACATACCTAAAGCAGAAACTTTTTCTATGTTTTACTACAACTCAAAGAAACTGAACAATTCAAACTTAAATCAAGACATCATTATAATGAACATGGAGAGAAAGCTAATAAGATCTTAGCTCAACAAATCTATGCATGGTCTGGGCTCTGGAACCATTCCTCTTGAGAGGCTGGACTTTGTTCCACTCTGGAGTTGCTGTGGGTGAAAGGCGGCGGGCAGGTGTGGGCTTGCTTATGGCCCCCTGGCTTGAGGCCTGTACGTTGAGGTTCTCCCTGTTGGACGAGACGGTTGCTTCCCTGCGCCTTCCAGTTTGGGGAAGGACTCTGACTGTTGTTTGCGCTTATGCGCCAAACGACAGTTCGGAGTACCCGGCCTTTTTGGAGTCCCTGGAAGAAGCACTGCGAGGTGCAGGTCCTGGGGACTCTATCGTCCTGATGGGAGACTTTAACGCTCACGTCGGCAACGACAGTGAAACCTGGAGAGGTGTGATTGTGAGGAACAACCTCCCTGATCTAAACTCGAGTGGTGTTCAGTTGTTGGACTTCTGTACTGGCCATGGATTGTCCATAACGAACACCATGTTCGAGCATAAGGGTGTCCATAAGTGCACTTGGTGCCAGGATACCAAAGGTTGCAGCTCAATGATCGACTTTGTAATTGTGTCATCAGATCTGCGACCTTATGTCTTGGACACTCGGGTGAAGAGAGGGGCTGAGCTGTCAACTGATCACCGCCTGGTGGTAAGTTGGATCAGATGGCAGGAGAGGCTGCTGGACAGACCAGGCAGACCCAAACGTATAATGAGGGTCTGCTGGGAACGTCTGGTGGAGGAACTGGTCAGAAAGATCTTTAACTGCCACCTCTGGCAGAACTTCAACCTTATTCCGAGGGAGGCGAAGGACATTGAGTCTGAATGGGCTATGTTCCGAGCCTTCATTGTCGAAGCAGCAGAACGGAGCTGTGGCCACAAGGTTGTTGGTGCCTCTCGTGGCGGCAATCTACAAACCTGGTGGTGGACACCTAAGGTTCGTGAGGCCGTCAAGTTGAAGAAAGAGTCCTACCGGGTCTGGTTGACCAGTGGGACTCCAGAGGCAGCTGAGGGGTACCGGCGGGCCAAGCGTGTGGCAGCATCGGCTGTTGCTGAGGCAAAAACCCCGGCATGGAAGGAGTTTGGGGAAGCCATGGAAAACGACTTTTGGTCGGCACCGAGAAGGTTCTGGCAAACCGTCAGGCGCCTCGGGAGGGGAAAGCGGTGCTCCACCAACACTGTGTACAGTGGGAATGGGGCCCTGCTAACTTCAACTGCAGACGTTATTGACCAGTGGAAGGAATACTTCAAGGATCTTCTCAATCACACCAGCATGTCTTCCTTAGAGGAGGCAGAGCTGAAGGATGATTGGGGGCATCCATATCAGGGGCCTAGGTTGCAGAGGTAGTTAAAAAGCTCCGAGGTGGCGAGGCCCCTGGGGTGGACGAGGTTCACCCTGGGTTCCTCAAGGCTCTGGGTGTTGTGGGGCTGTCCTGGTTGACACGTCTCTGCAACATCGCATGGACATCGGGGGCAGTGCCTCTGGATTGGAAAACCAGGGTGGTGGTCCCTCTTTTTAAGAAGGGTGACCGGAGGATGTGCTCCAACTATAGGGGGATCACACTCCTTAGCCTCCCTGGTAAGGTCTATTCAGGGGTGCTGGAGAAGAGAGTTCTGTCGATGGTCGAATCTCAGATTCAAGAGGAATAATGCGGATTCCGTCCCGGCCATGGAACACTGGACCAGCTCTACACCCTTGCCAGGATCCTGGAGGGGGCATGGGAGTTTGCCCATCCAGTCCACATGTGTTTTGTGGATTTGGAGAAGGCATTCAACCGTGTCCCTCGAAGCATCCTGTGAGGTGTGCTCTGAGAGTACAGGGTACAAGGCTCATTGTTATGAGCCATTCAGTCCCTGTACAGGAGGAACAGGAGCTTGGTCCACATTACCGGTAATAAGTCAGACTCGTTTCCTGTTGAGGTTGGACTCCGCCAGGGCTGCCCTTTGTCACCGATTCTGTTCATAAGTTTTATGAACAGAATTTCTAGGCGCAGCCAAGGAGTGGAGGGGGTATGGTTTGGTGACCTCAGAATCTCATCATTGCTATTTGTGGATGACGTGGTTCTGTTGGCTTCATTGGACAGTGACCTCCAGCTCTCACTGGTGCAGTTCACAGCTGAGTGTGAAGCAGCGGGGATGAGAGTGAGCACCTCTAAATTCGAGGCCATGGTTCTCCGCCGGAAAAGGGTGGAATGCTTTCTCCGGGTTGGGAACACATTACTGCCTCAAGTGGAGGAGTTCAAGTATTTCGGGGTCTTGTTCACAAGTGAGGGAAGAATGGATCATTGCGGCATCTGCAGTAATGCAGGCTCTGCAACGGTCCGTCGTGGTGAAGGGTGAGTTGAGCCAAAAGGCGAGGCTGTCGATTTACCAGTCGATCTACGTTCCTACCCTCACCTATGGGTAGTGACTGAAAGAGCAAGATTGCGGATACAAGCGGCCGAAATGAGTTTTCTCTGCAGGGTGGCTGGACTTTCCCTTAGAGACAGATAGATAGATAGATAGATAGATAGATAGATAGATAGATAGATAGATAGATAGATAGATAGATAGATAGATAGATAGATAGATAGATAGATAGATAGATAGATAGATAGATAGATAGATAGATAGATAGATAGATAGATAGATAGATAGATAGATAGATACTTTATTAATCCCAAGGGGAAATTCACAAATAGGGTTCACAGATAGGGTGAGGATTTCAGTTATCCGGGAGAGACTCCGCATTGTGAGGAGTCAGTTGAGGTGGTTCTGGCAACTGGTCAGGATGCCCACTGGACGCCTCCCTGGGGGGTGTTCCAGGCATGTCCCACTGGGAGAAGGCCACGAGGCAGACACAGGACACGCTGGAGGGATTATATCTCCCGGCAGGCCTGGGAACGCCTCAGGGTCCTCCCAGAGGACCTGGAGGAGGTGGCCAGGGAAAGGGAGGTCTGGGCTTCCCTGCTTAGGCTGCGGTCCCCGTAACCTGACCTCTGATAAGTGGTGAATAATGGATGGATGGATAATAAATATAATTAATTAAATAAATACAATTTAATTAGGTTAAGAAGTGTACCACAATGGTGGAGGAGTGGATTAGGCCCAGAGGTTTAAATTTAAGGCTTAGGTTAGCAAAAACTGAAAAAAGATTAAATATAAATAAACATTCTTATAAATATAAATAAAAGAATATTACAAATGGACCTTCTTCGGGTAGCAACTGATAGGTTACAACCTACAGATGTTCTGTAGCAATTAAAGTAAATTAAGCCTTGCAAATTGAAGCAAACAGTTTGCACAGGTGTCCCAAGTTTTGTTGATTACTTAAAAACCCTCTGTCTGTCTTAAAGCAGAGTTGGAACAGACTGTGTTACTACATCCTCTGAAGTACTACTTGGAAAATATTCCAGTGATAATAGGAAAAAACAGCAGTTAACAAATGAAATTAGAGCATTATTAACCTTAGAAGTGTAGGCCTTTCATTTACAGATATTGGAAAAAAATGAAAGTATCAGTGAGTATTACAGTGTCCTGTACAATCCAAAGGCAATAGGAAACTGGAAGAAACTCTAATAAGAAGAGATCTGGTAAACTCAAAGTCACAAACCAATCAGAAGACAAGTTTCTGAGGGTCACCAGCCTGCATGATAAGTGCCTCACAGCACAACAGCTTCAAGAACAGCTTCAAGCACAGCTTAACAGTGGTTGCAAAAATAAGATTTAGTTTCTACTGTGAAGAGGAGACTTTGTGTTGCAGGTTTGACGGGGTGAGTGGCAGTAAGAAATTAATTCCTTAAAGGAGAAAATAAGGCCTTGACCAGCTGTGGACTATTGCTTCCGACTAGGACATTGGACATCTCTGGGTCCACAGTTCTTGAGGGTGATCCTCCAATTAGCTGTGAACCTCCCACTCTCACTGAGATAGTACAGGTGGTGAACTAGCTGAGGGTAGGGAAGGCTACAAGGATTTGTAGTATTGGGGTTAATTGTGGTAAGGCTGTCCTCCTGGCACTGCAAGCAATCTTTGCATTCGTTTGGGAGACGGGTGTCATCCCAACTGACTGGAAAATGGGATTTGTCATCCCTATCTGGAAAGGGAGGGGTGATCACCTGGATTGCAGCAATACAGGGTAATAACACTGTTCTTGGTTCTAAATAAGGGCCTTGCTAGCGTCATCCTCAATAGGATCTTTGATCACTTGCTCACCTATCAGCGACCAGAGCAGTCTGGCTTTTACACTTTAAACGTGAATATCGGCAGTTTCTTTGCAGCCTTTATCAATTTATGTAAAGTGTTGACTCAGTGGATTGAGCTGCCTTGTGGGACATTCTGAGACTTTGCGGGATTCCCACAGAGTTGCTGGATGTCATGGCTGCCATGTACACTGGTACTGTGAAAGTAAAGGCAGAACCTCTGCATCCTTCCCAGTTCATTCCGGGTTTCATCAGGGGTGAGTTCTTGCTCCTACCCTGTTCAATGCTTGCATGGACTGGGTGTTGGAAAGGGTTTTGGGGTTCAGTGGCCATGGGACATCTGTTGGTGAAGATTCATTGATCTTGACTTTGCTGACAATAATATGATCTTTGCGGAATCATTAGAGGCTCTGATCGGAGCTATCAAGAGACTGAATGAGGAGTCTGAGTGTCTAGGCTTGCAAGTGTCTTGGATAAAAACCAATATCCAGGCCTTTAATGACCTCTTGGGTATAGCCATGAGCAGTGTGTCTGTTTGTGGAGTGTCAATAATGTCGACAGGTTTACTTACCTCAGCAGTGACATTCTCTGGTGACCATTCCTATGAAAATGGAAGATAGATTGGGATAGTGTGTGGGGTCATGAGGTTACTGGAAAGGGGAGTGTGGTGCTCCCTATATTTCTGCATATATTGATTCTCTAAGAAGACAATAAAAAAAACACCTAAAAACCATGAAAATAGTCTGGGTGATGTCCTGCTCTTCCTTCATGAGTTTTAAAATACATTGCCAGAACATTATCAAGCCTGCCTGACAATCATCCTCCAACACAAAGACGTCTGCTAGACCACAGCTGCATCTACCACCATTCTGGTACTTCAGCACCTCTTAGTTATATCCAGAGACCCTCCTATTAACACTTAATATATGATCTTTTCCTTTAATTTTACAACTTCCCAAATGCTAGGAAATACTGCAGGATTTTATTGCTATTGCGGACCAAGCCTGTGTATGTTCATCTGTTTGTGTCAATGTCCAGGGGCCTCATGTATAACGCCGTGCGTAGAACTCACACTATAACATGGTGTAAGCACAAAAGCGGGATTGTGCGTACGCACAGAAAAATCCAGATGCAGGAATCTGTGTGCACGCAAACTTTCACGTTCTTCCACTACATAAATCCCGATCAGCGTGAAAAGTAACACACGTGCACGCGCCTTCTGTCCCGCCCCAACTCCTCCCGGAATTACGCCTCTTTGAATATGCAAATCAATATAAATAGCCTTCTGTGAAAAGACAATGGGGAAAGCACGGGGGAAAATATAAGAATTTCAGCGAATACCAAGTGGAGGCAAAGGAAAAACGTACTATTTGTTGGTTTAAACAGTGGTATAATCAACAAAAGGAAGTTGATCGAGTGACATAGTGTCGGAGAAACTCGAAAGCTCAAATTCACAAAGTCGCACAGTGCCCAAAATAAAAAAGAAATCACATATCAAAGTCGCCGTAAAAAGGCAAGTCATAGCCCACCGTCTGAGTGTCATATGAAAGCTTATTAGGGTACAGAGAAAAAAATAGGCACACAGTGGGAAAAAAGCACGAAATGTCAACTTTAATCTCGAAATTTTCACTTTAATCACGTAGATTATTTTGCCATTAAAGTAGAACATCATAAACTTCATCTTAAAATCGTTTATTTAACTAGTTTCTCAAGTAGCACGTTAAATGCTTTGTTCTGTATTTGATCTTCTATGTGCTCTATGTGTGTGAATCACTACGTGCTTCCGTTCTTTCTCTTTCTCCGACAGGACACAGAATCCATTGCATTCGTGATATTACAGCTCTCGGAATAATTAAAATATTGAGATGTATACGTGATATCTTTTTCATGATGATAGGAATGAAAGCATGTTATTAAACATGGGAACACGGTGGCGCAGTGATTGTTCATATCTCACGCAAGAGGCTTGCTGCGCCATGTGCGACCTTCAATGAAATAATTTATCACAGAAGTTCTGTCTCTTTCAAACGTACTTACCCCCAATTCCTGTCCTTACTTTTCTCTCTCCAAATACCCAATCGCCACACAATCAGCTCTGTAATAGACGTGAAGCCATCTGTAAGCTTAGAACGCCGATTTTCAGAACTTTTAAAGAACATTGAAATATCTTCGTAGTACATGTTTAATTATTCTATCGGTCTATCCTTCCAGTGTCGCATCAGCACCAGCAATAATACAGCGCAAGGCAGGAGCTATCTGTGAACTAGCTAGCGCTGCGGCACCGTGTCCTCACATGTTTAATTATTAACAATACTGATTATTTAAATGAAGTTAAAGTTTTATCTGTATAATATAATCAACATATTTTGCTGCATTTCATCTTAAAAATGATATAGTCATCATACGTATGTAAATACGCGCTTTATAAAGTGGTGCAGGTTGTGCAATATTATAACTGTAGTGCAAGTTTACAGTGAGGTGATTGTACTTATAAGTAAACAGTTCTACAAGGAGCACTTGATGGACTGATTGAGTGCGTTTAGAGTTCTTGGGATGAAACTTTTTCTAAACCGCGAAGTCCGTACTAGGAAGTCTCTAAAGCGTTTTGCCTTGGCTGAGTCAGCGTCTGCTTCATGCTGTGTACCGATATTACTCTTTCCGATCACCTACTGCTGTGATTCCCCACTCAGATACAGTGATATAAATACTCCGAGTGGTGCAGTGAGAGTAATATGGAAAAAGATGATCTGCTATGGCAACCCTTAACGGGAGCAGCTGAAAAAAGAACAAGTGCAGTGAGAGTAACAACGCTAAAGCAGTTACGGTATTTGTAATACTATGGCTATTCCCTGGAACATTATATTGCTGCAGGTTAATTACAATCAGATGCATTACACTAATAAACAATATGCAGTTAGTTTCAGTGGATTTATAAAGCCGCGTCAGGAATGTGGATCTAAGAAAGACCACACAGGAACAGTAGCACTGCTTTGACGCTGGGTGCCGCCAGTCTGCAAAACCGAGCGGAGAAATTGCGTACGCCAAGGTATGAGTTACCGTGGAAATGTGCGTGGCTTTACGCCAAGTTTAGGTTTTATACATCGCGATTTGAGCGTGGAAACATTCGTACGCAACATTTCTGTGCGTACGCACCGTTTATACATGAGGCCCCAGGTTTTTATAGCTTGTATATTTGCCGCCCAGTAATAACATTGAAAGTTAGATACAGCCATGCCACCTTCTGTCTTATTTTATGTTTGTAGGCCACTCTTTGGATACGTGGATGTTTTGAATTCCAAATAAATGAAGTTATGGTTAAATCTAATTTCTTAATAAATGATTAATTGATGTATATTGGAATGTTGTGAAATAGAAAAAGAAGCTTAGGAAGGATATTCATCTTGACAATGTTAACTAACGTGAGATGAAGCTTAGACCATCTATGCAAGTCTAGCTTAATTTTTTCCATGCAGATGGCAAAATTCTGTTGATAAAGAGCTTTATGTTTACTTGTGATGTTTACCCCTAGGTATTTAAACTGATCTGCAATGGTAAAAGGGAAAGTGTCCTATCTAATATTGTGTGCTTGAGAATTCACTGGAAACAGCACACTTTAATTCAAATTAATTGAGACCAAAAATTTTTTGAAATTCTGTTAGTGTTGTTAGAACTGCAGACACAGCATTTTGTGGATCTGATATATACAGTACCATTTAATCTGCATATAGAGACATTCTCTGTTCAAGTCCTTCTCTGATAAATCCCCTTTATCTCATAAGCATTTCGAAAGTGAACTTCCAGTGGCTCAATGTCGATTTCAAAAAGCAGTGGTGACAAGGGGCATCCTTGTCTAGCACCACTTTCTAGTTTGAAGTAGTCTGAATTAATGTTGTTAATACAAACTGAAGCTTCTGGACTGGTATACAGTAGTTTAATCCATGCAAAAATGTTTGGGCTAAACCTAAATTTCTCCCATATAGTGAAAAGGTAGTTCCATTTAACCATATCAAATGCTTTTTCTACATCCAACAATAATATCATCTCCGGGGTGTTAGACTTTGTGGGTGAATATATTACATTAAACAGGCATCAAAGATTGGAACCTAAGTGTCTGCCTTCAATAAATCTAGTTTGATCTTTTGATATACGGAAGGAAGAGCTTTCTCAATCTAAGCATTAGATTGGCTTTAGTCTTTTTCCAGAAAACTTGGTGGATAAAGCAGCTACACATATGGAGTTCACGTATGTAACTTATTTTAAAAGGCTTTTTTACAAGTGATGCTGGAAGTAATTGCAAGATTAATCTATGAATTAGTACAGCAGTAATAGCATAAGAGTATGAGTATAGCCAGTGAATTTGTTCAGGTTTGTGGATGTTGCATCAGACTCTGATTATGAAGTTAAGTCATTGATTGGAGCTTTCAGTTTGCTGGTCAGTCAGACTCTGGGTAGTGACTGAAAAAATGAAACTTTAAGCACAAAGAGGCAAAATGAGATTCCTTTGCATGGTGGATGCTCTCACTCTTCAGAATAGTTCTAGAAACCCTGGGATTTAAGAAGAGCTTGAGCAAAAATATAGCATTTCCAACAGTTCAGCTCCCTTTAACTGTCTTATGTCAGTTCATGTACTTTACATAGGGGTTTACAATTACACATCAACTCAAGGATGTAGTGAAACTCAATTTTAATAATAATCTGGAGCATGTTAAGCGAGATCTTAATAGCTGGGCTCATCTTCACCTAATGTTACATTGGAAATATGTGCTGTTAGAACAACAATTCCTTTGGAGTTCAAAAGCACAGGGGGGTTCAAACCTCATCCAATTTTCAGATTTAGTAAAGAGCAATGAACATCTGTATGTTGAAAGCTTATCTAGAATTTGATTAGTAATGAATCATCATTTGCATCACCATCTTTGGAAAGAAGATCCTGTACTAAATCTTTGTACAGATATGATATCTAAATATTTGTGTAAAAAGTACAGTACATTAATGATTCAACACTTACTATGTATTTTAAATCATTGCAGGAGACACCAGAATGAAAAGGTGCTACTGTCAAACACAGTTTTACAAACTAGTTATGCTTTTCTACATTCTTTAGAATACATTATATTTACTGCTTGGAAAATGCATGGCATTGAATCCTTGTCAACCTTTAAGTATTTGCGACCCGAGTTTTCACAACAGTTTTAATCGCGCCCCCCTAACGTTTTTTTGAAACCCTAATAAAATGTATTCCTATATTTTTTGCTGCCGATACACCGCTACAAATTTAAAAATTCCCTACGAATAGTGAAATTATGCCACATATGGCAACATTCGTGCCCCCTTTTTTGTTACTTGCCCCAGAGTTCAAGAACCGCTGTGCTAGTACATCAATAACATTAAATAGCTGCATCCTTTGAAGTTCTTCATCCCCGATATACAATAATTTATGACCAAACCATTTCTTACATTACCTGAAATTTGGAGACATCTGTATTAACAACTTCATCTACTTTTCCAACCACTTTCCATTTTTAATTATGGAAGATTTATTGTGTACTAGTAACAATTGAAGTGTCTGAAGACTGTATTATGAGTTCTATATTATACCATATCTTCCAGATAATCTGAAACAATTTTGAGAATAGGAAGTTACATATACTGTAGATTCTTCAATATCAAATGATGTTCAACCCTAAATTCCTCCTCACTCAGTGCAAGTGTTTTATTCATCTTAAACTGTATGTTCCTCTCAACTTAGTCTGTCAAAAATAAACCTTAAATTGTAGATGATTTCAAGCATCTGTCTCCCATGGCTGGGTATGTCCCATTAAACCTTCTTGGACTACCATTTGTACCAACTTATCAGATCCTCAGGATCAGCAGAACTCTTAATCTTATCATAACATTTTTGGAGTAACTCTTGTGAGACTTGCCCGGACACCATCAGACCGACACTGCATCTTTATCAAAATACCTTTTTATTGTCGTCCACACAACACAAGTCTATTTAATTCACAGTCCCGCACAACTCACAGTGCTTTAGCCCCAGTCTCCCTTCTCCTGGGCCTTCTCTCGCCTGTCCCTGGGCCACCTCTACTCTCTCTCTCTCTCCAGGAGCTTCGTCCTGCTCCCGACTCCAGCTCATTGATAGGAGGGAGGCGGCCCCATTTATAGTCACCCGGATGTGCTCCAGGTGGTTCCCGGCAATCTTCCCTTGACACGCCCCTGTGTGGCGGAAGTGCCGGCTGTCTTTCCGGAAGCACTCCGGGTGTCTTTTTTCTTCTTCCCAGACATGGGGACGCCCCCTGGCGGTCCGGAGGAGGCATGAGCCCTCCTCCTGTCCTTCTGGGCGTCCCGGCTGGGTACCACCCCCAGCCGCGTGCCATACTCTGTATAAAACTCAACATCTTATTGATCAGTCTATCACGGTAATATATACTACAATCCCAGTGCTTACTGCATTATTTTGCTTAATTTTATTAATCTAAAACCATTTACTAAAGTTCAATGGAAATTTAGGTATCTATACTAATTAATAAAAGGCAAAGCCCTCACTGACTCACTGACTGACTGACTGACTCACTGACTGACTCACTCATCACTAATTCTCCAACTTCCCATGTAGGTGGAAGGCTGAAATTTGGCAGGCTCATTCCTTACAGCTTACTCACAAAAGTTAGTCAGGTTTCATTTCGAAATTCTACGCGTAGTGGTCATAACTGGAACCTGTTTTTTGTCCATATACTCTAATGGAGGAGGCGGAGTCACGTATCGCATCATCACGCCTCCTACGTTATCACGTGAACTATAAACAAGGAAGAGATTTACAGCACGAGTCAAACGCGGGAACGAAGGTAAATGACGTTAATTTTTGAGTGTCTTTTAATACTGTGTAAGCATACATATTAACACATGTGCAATTAAACGTGTGCATTTACGGGGTGATTTCTCAGGCTTAAAAGCTCGCCTTTTATCAAACGCGGGAACAAAGGTAAATGACGTTGTTGAGTGTCTTTTAATACTGTGTAAGCATACATATTAACACATGTGCAATTAAACGTGTGCATTTACAGGGTGATTTCTCAGGCTTAAAAGCTCGCCTTTTATTAAAAAGGTACATGCAAACTGTTTTCATTCTGAAGGGCACAAACCACGTTAGATTTCAGACGTTAAACGCGCAAAAATGTTGGTACACCAGATAAATAAGCGCAACATATTACCAGTTGTATTGTATGCTTACAATACATATAGAAATGTGTTAATCGTTAACTAATATTATGGGATGGTGTTTTTTGACTCGCGCCTTGATTTAAACGATTGCATTTCTTGGTGGGTTTGCGTAGCTTATTGTCAATATCTTAACACCTCTTTTTAAGACTTAATTTAAAAAGGTTTTCTTTTCTTCTTAATTAAAATTTAAAAGCAATACTTCACCGCTGCGAAGCCCCTCTAGTGCTGACGTCCGATGTTCGATTACCGTAAGCGAGTGCAGTGAGTGTGTACGCCTGATGAGCCAAGAATAAGGGGGAAAGACGTGTCGCGTACTCTTTGCATTATTTGACAGTAAACTATTTTCAACCATTCTATGATCTGTCGTTTAAATCAAGTATCATTACATCTTCCTTTCTTAAAGAGAAGTAAGGCAGTACTTATAAGCTTACATATATATATGTAGACATACATACATATATATATATATATATCTATATTCGAAGCCGTGCAAGCACACTCTTGAGAATGCAACGTATAGTTGTACAGGAGAAAAGCAATCTTGCCTCAAATCAATGGCAACCTTTTGTAGGTCTATGAACTTAATTTAAACTTTAGGTTTACATGGTGCTTTCTTTCCGAAGTACCTGCACTCATGAATATGTCTGTATGTGTCAGTTGGTCAAATCCACGCGCTTCACACCGGTGAAGTACCGCTTTTAAATTTTTATTAAGAAGAAAAGAAAACCTTTTTAAATTGAGGGAAAATATACTAATAACAGTTTGTTAAGGATCTGATTTTTTGTGAAGCTGCCTTCACTCGAGTGATCACTTCGAGCTGACTTGCTGGCCAACTATAAGCGTTACCTGGTAGGTAACCACCCATACAATCAGATTGTGAATCAGACTACGAATGCCGTGAATGTAATTACCCCGATCTACATGTTGTCAAATAAACGAACCACACGCCGTGACGCAATTTTAGGGGCTTCGCCTGTAGCGCTGACGTCCGAGATTCGATTCCTGTAAGGGAGTGAAGTGAGTGGCTGGTTACCTACCAGGTAACGCTTATGGTTGGCCAGCAAGTGAGGTAACATCAGCCACGGTGCCTTCAGTTGTGAGAAGCAGATCATAGAATGGTTGAAAATAATTTACTGTCAAATAATGCAAAGAGTACGCGACACGTCTTTCCCCCTTATTCTTGGCTCATCAGGCGTACACACTCACTGCACTCGCTTACGGTAATCGAACCTCGGACGCCAGCGCTAGACAGGCTTCGCAGCGGTGAAGTATTGCTTTTAAATTTTAATTAAGAAGAAAAGAAACCCTTTTTAAATTAAGTCTTAAAAAGACGTGTAAAGATATTGACAATAAGCTACGCAAACCCACCAAGAAATGCAATCATTTAAATCAAGGCATGAGTCGAAAAACACCATCCCATAATATTAGATAACGATTAACACATTTCTATATGTATTGTAAGCATACAATACAACTGATAATATGTTGCGCTTATTTATCTGGTGTACCGACATTTTTGCGCGTTTAACGTCTGAAATCTAACGTGGTTTGTGCCCTTCAGAATGAAAACAGTTTGCATTTACCTTTTTAATAAAAGGCGAGCTTTTAAGCCTGAGAAATCACCCCGTAAATGCACACGTTTAATTGCACATGTGTTAATATGTATGCTTACACAGTATTTTTTAGTTTTTTTTTTCTTTCTTCAGTAATATTTAATCTCCTTAAAGAAAAACAACATATGCATTTTACTTTTTTTGTATCTCTTTAGTAATATTTTAGTGTAAAAGGATAACCAGTATTTAAACCTTTTATGTTACTTTATAAATTTATTTTACACAATGTTGAAAAATTAATAAGAAAGCCTACATATTTTGGCAGCTGCTGCTTTAATTTTCAATGAAATGAAAAAAGCTCTCCAAGAGAAAACGTCAATGAAGAAGAAACAGTTTGCACTATCTAAAAAGGAGAAACCCTCATTTATAAAGGTTTGCTGCAGATGACTTAACTGAAAATAAATTAATAGTTCCTATGTGTATAATACATATTTATCTATTTTACTTATGCCTTTATTCCAGCAACTTGCAACATCTGAGGTACAATTTGTTACATTACTTTTGTTTTTTGCAGCACAGGCAGGTGAAGTGACATCCTCAGGGTCACACAGTGGTGTCAGTACCAGGATTTGAACTGACAAGCTCCGGGTTTACTGAAATATTACTTAAGAAAGAAAAAAAACGAAAATGGGCAAATAGGGCTATGCATACAGATGTCCATCCATCCATTATCCAACCCGCTATATCCTAAATACAGGAGCCAATAAGTAGATATGTATATTATATATATGTGAATGAATGTATGTATGTATATATGTATGTCTATATTTATATGTATATATATATATATATATATATGTAGATATGTAAATTTGTATATGTATATATATATGTATATGTAGATATGTGTATATGTAGATATGTATATATATGTATATATGTTTATGTATATATATGGTTACATAACCTCTTTAACACACTACTTCTCCGCTGCGAAGCGCGGGTATTTTGCTAGTTGTACTATAATATTTAAAAATAAAGAAAGTTAAATTTACTCTTTGAGGAACGATACAAACATTTGTAGACACATGTTAGTCTCTGATTAATGCCACCCTCATCTGGCAAACAGTAGACATGTGTAAGTCTAAACTCGTAACAACTCGAAAGTTTACTAAACCTCTTCTTACTATACTTCCTTCTGCTCTCTTCTGTTTGGTAGGGATAAAGGATTTAAATATAAAATTTACACATAGCACTTAGTACACTGTTTTGGAGTTAGTATTTATATTGTGTTGTATTGATGAAAAATACAAGCATGTGCTTCTACATACTAATATAACAAGTCTTTAAATGTCACATCTTACCATTCATGCCATAAAGCATCTTGTGCAGTAATCCTCAACATAGGGTCCACTTCCATAAGGCGACAAACCAGCTCCTTGGCTGTGAAAAAAAAATTGAGAAATCTTAGTGCTTGTTACACATGCATAATATCAACCACTACATTATTAAAATCTGTTTAGATTATTAATCATCAAAGTAATACTTCTTGCACAGATTTGACAAGAACAGACTTTCACAGCAATTACAAGTTTCCTGCAATCATTTTAATAGTAAGTGCTACTGACTAAAGACACATGAAGCATTTGTGGTGAGTGTCTTACATTCTTTGGCACTGTTACTGTATATCTAAGGTATGTGAACTTAAAAGAGATATTTGTACTTTATTTAGTGCTACTTTTGAAATCGATATAAAATCTTTTCAAGAAATTCCACTTTGAATTCTACATTTGATCTCAAATTAACCAAGGGAGCTGGTCAACAGTGATCTGCACTGAAAGCAGCAGTGTTATGGGGGATGACTTTGTGACAAGAAAACTCCAAATTGCCTAACACCATACTTATTTACAGCATTAGCTGGAAACTGTGACTAGCTGTTTAGTTTTAAAACAAATAACATTTATGCTTGTTTAATTTTAGAGTGATCGGTATTGTTATGGTTCAAATTATTATACACATTTGGTCAGTTGCAGTGTGCCTGAGACAGTAGATCAAGCAGATCAAGACCAGACTACATAGTCAAGACACTATATAAAAGCGGTCGGGATTGTCCTTCCGTCCCGTGAGTGCAAAGCGTAGCAGTATTCCGCTTATCACAGACTTACTACTTGCGGCTTGCGGTACGAAGCGACACGATATGAGCAGAGTTCTGGTGCTCCCATCGTTCACTTGCTTTTGTGCGCGTTCTTGGAGATTAGGTAGGCTATTTTTAGATTTGTATACAAAGAAATTTTGTCCAGCCTTACTTCTTCTAACTTGGTCACTTTATTAGCAGTCATTCATTGACTTTTGCGACACAACATTTGTTTTTGTGCTGATTCTCCGTGGCTTCTCATTCCCCACACTTACATGCCTGATGTACACATGGAGCGCACACAAATTGAGGATTGTCTCGAACAACAATCTGCTCTTACGGTGGAAAGAAAGCGTGCTGCAGAACGTCAACACAAGCAAAACTGGCGTAAAAGTTTAGCAAAAGAACATCGCGAAGAAACTCGCTGTGCTGATCATAAAAGGAAACAAAATTGGTGCCAAAACCTAACTCAAGAAGCTCAAGAGGAAACACGGCGTGCTGAACGTGAAAGCAAACAAAAGTACAGGCGAAACCTAAGTCAAGAAGCTCGCGAGAAAACCCGCGAAAGAAATCAAAAATGTTCACAGCATCAACGCAACGAAATTAATGTTGCGAAAAGAGTTCGTAACAGGCCTGGACAAAAAAATTGCTTTGGAGGACATGTCCGAAGACGACATTCTTCAACATAGTTGTGGTATTTTTAATCAAAAATGTGTACATTGTGGCGCAAAATTCTTCTCATTAGAAAAAAATACTAGGAACGAATATACTATGTGTTGTAAGAGCGGAAATGTTAAACTTCAGCTTCAGAGAGAATTTCACTTATTCCAAAACTTGCTGACAGGCATGCATTTACACTCGAATAATTTTATGGCCAATATTCGATCTTATAATAGTTCAATTGCATTTGCATCTGTTGGCACGAAATTCGCTATTGTTTTAGAATTCATGGATCCATTTACCATCGTGCGGGAACATTACATCCTGAAGGTGATGAAAACCGAGCATATGCACAATTGTATATACTAAATCCAAGTACGGCAGCAGAGGCAAGGGTTACTAATAAAGAAAATCAAAATTGGATTCCTGATTTGATGTGAGAACTGAGCGAGTTTATGGCTAATAATAATGATTTAGCGAAACAATACAAACTTCTTTATCAAGTTGAACAAGAAGCTTTACTTGAAGCTCAAAATCGAAGCGAGGCACCTTCTGATATAAAAATGACAATCAGATACGATAAGAAATCTGATATAAAAAGGTACAATCCACAAAGAGTTAACGAAGTGGCTATGATTTTCCAAAGTACAGATGGGGAACCACCTCACAATTGGGACATTTTGGTGTATTTAAAATCAAATCACAACAATCAGATTGTGCCAAAAACTCAAAGAATCAGTATATGTCACAGATTTTTAGAAGCAATGACATATCCGGTATTTTTTCCTTATGGTCAGGAAGGATGGCAGCTTGATTTGAAAACTACTAATAATAAAACACTCACACAAATGATGTACTTCGCTTACCAATTGCAAGTACGCGACACATTTAATCTGTTGCTTCATGGAGGTAAACTAACGCAACAATATTTCGTGGACTCATATGTTAAGATGGAAGCCAATAGGCTTGAGTTTAATAGAAAACACCAAGAACAATTAAGGGTGTCCTCATATCAAAATTTGAGGCATGAACTTAATTCAGATGACTTACAAGGCGATTTGCCTATCGGGCAAATGATCGTATTACCATCAACGTTCCAAGGAAGCCAGAGAAATATGCAGCAAAGTTATCAGGACGCTATGGCTATTGTACGAAAGTATGGCAAACCAGATCTTTTTATTACCATGACTTGCAATCCGAAATGGCCAGAAATTACACAAAATCTTAATGGAACCTCAGTCGAATTTAGACCAGACTTGGTTGCACGTGTTTTCAATATAAAACTTAAAGAACTCCTAAGCGATTTATACAAAAAACATGTTTTGGGAAAAGTTATTGCAAACATTCATATAATTGAATTTCAGAAAAGGGGACTGCCACATGCTCATATTTTGTAAATATTAGATAGAGCATCGAAACTAGAAACTCCTGATCTTATGAATAAAGCAGTATGTGCAGAACTACCTGACTTAATTGAGAAACCCAGGTTATATGAAATCGTAACTAAAAACATGATTCATGGTCCCTGTGGAGCAGAATTTCCCAACGCTTCCTGCATGGATAATATCAAAGGGTGCACAAAAAGTTTTCCAAAAGAGTTTCAACTACAAACGGTCACAGAAAAAAAGGTTATCCACTTTATAGGCGGCGTGAAGGAGTATGCGCTGTTATAAACGGCAGGACAGTTAACAATCAATGGGTCGTTCCATATAATCCTTACTTACTGCTCAAGTATAACTGTCACATAAATGTTGAAGTGTGTGCATCTATTCAAAGCATAAAATATCTCTTCAAATACGTTTACAAAGGACATGATTGCGCAAATGTAGACCTAACTGAGCGAATTGCCCATGATGAGATCAAAACGTATCTGGATTCAACATATGTCAGTTCTCCTGAAGCAGCATGGAGAATTTTTGGATTCCACATGCATGAATGCAGTCATGCTATTGTGCGCCTCCAAGTGCATTTACCAGAACAACAATCTGTCGTTATTAGACAAGGCAATGCTGCAGAGGCACTCGAAAGGGCTAAAACCAAGGACACAACCTTAACTGCATGGTTTAAACTAAACCAAACAGATCCAAATGCAAATCGATATTTCTATTATGAAATACCTGAAAATAATGTGCTTAAAACGAAAAATGGTGAGGATACATGGGAGCCACGTCAGAAAGGACACGATTCTGTTATAGGCCGAATGTACTCCGTCAATATGAAAGACACGGAAAGGTATTTCCTACGGCTGCTCCTTTTACATGTATCAGTAGCTAAAAGTTTCGAAGACCTTAAAACTTCAGGAGACCAAGTGCATGCAACTTTTCAAGAAGCTGCAAAAATCAGAGGCTTGACAGAAAATGCTGAAATCTGGAACGAAACTCTTACTGATGAAAGCTTGGTATGTATGCCTAAGCATCTTCGTGAGATATTTGCATATATATTAGTTTTCTGTTCTCCTGCAAACGCTACTGATTTATGGGTATTACATAAGGCAGCTCTAACTGAAGATTATACAAGACAACAAGGTGAGCAAAATGACCACCAAGATTGCCAAAATTGCAGGCCCTGTCATTTTGCGCTCCGAGATATTGCGAAGATTCTTGGTTCCTCAGGGAAAAAATTAACAGATTACGGTTTGCCAATTACTCCTGCTAATCTTCCGGAATCCAATAATCAACAATATGATCCTGAGGTAGAAAGACAAAAGGCCGAAGCGACTGCCGCCATGTTAAATTCCGAGCAAAGAGCTGCTTTTAATGGCATCATGAAGGCCATAGATGACGGAGCAAATCCAAGATTATTTTTCATTGATGGCCCAGGTGGGAGTGGGAAAACATACTTATACACAACTTTAATAAGTACCTTATGAGGAAGATCTGAAACTGCACATGCCTGTGCTTCTACTGGCATTGCTGCTAATTTATTTCCAAGTGGACGAACGTATCATTCAATGTTTCACTTAGGAATAAATATTTTGGAGACAACAGTTTCTGCATTTACGCCTCACTCAAAAGTGGCAAAATCCCTCAGAGAATCTAAATTAGTTGTGTGGGATGAGTCCACTATAGCATCTTCACACGCACTAAATTCAGTAGATAGATTGATGCGGGATATAAATTCCAGTGCGCACTTTCCTTTTGGGGGTAAAGTGTTTCTCCTTGGAGGAGACTTCAGGCAAACACTGCTGATTGAACCTCATGGCAGCAGAACAGCCATTGTTGAAGCCTGTATAAAGTATAGCAAAAGCTGGAAGAACTTCCATACTTTCAAATTGATCAAGAACAACCGATCGGTTGATAGAGAATTCAGTGATTGGTTATTAAAACTTGGAGAAGGAACGTTAACTAATGATGTTGGCCTAGATGAAGAACTAATAGAAATACCACCATCATGCTGTGCAAAGGTGACATAGTAAAGGAGATCTTTGGCGATAAACTTCATGTAGCGGATATCCCCAACTTTGCGAATAAGTTTATACTAACTCCAATCAACAAAGATTGTAATGAACTAAATGAGAAGGTACTGAATTTATTAGATGGTGAATTTGTTACATGTCTTAAGCCATGACTCAATATTAGATGGCACGGATGAAGATCTTTCCAATTATCCAATAGAGTGTTTAAACAGTTTGAATCCTTCTGGAATTTCACCACATGAATTGAAATTGAAGTAAGGTACCATTGTAATTCTCATTCGAAATCTGAGGAGCGGTCTGTGTAATGGAACACGACTAATTATTCGAGATTTACTGCCTAATATTTTAAAGGCAGAAGTGTTGACTGGCACTGCTAAAGGGGAAGTAGTATTTCTTCCTAGAATTATACTGGATACTTCTGACGGATGGCTTGTTGTTCTTCGAAGAAGACAGTTTCCAGTAAAGGTGGCATTTGCAATGACAATAAATAAATCGCAAGGACAAACTGCTGATAAAGTTGGAATATATCTTCCACGGCCAGTATTCGGCCATGGTCAGCTCTATGTAGCATTTTCAAGAGCAAAGCGCTCTGAGGATGTAGTTGTCCATGTAGTGGACACTCCACAACAGGGAAAACTGATAAAAGGCACTAATAGAGTTTTCACACCAAATATGGTATTCAAGGAAGTTTTCGAAATTATATAGAACAAAAGTTAAAATTTCGTCGCAAAAATAACACAAACTACGAGTATTAAAGTAATGCGGCTCAGATTCAATGTAACTAAATTAATGAGTTGTCGTACATGAATTTTATTTTTCACTGTATAAAATATCAAATTGATCTATATATTGAATTGCCTTAAGAAGTGGTCGACTTAAAAGTCGGTCGCTTTAAAAGGCGGGTCAGCCTAGTGTGGAACTAAGAAGAGACAATCCTCAGGTCTAAGTGCTGCTGCAGTGAGCAGTGGAACAAAGTCAATACCAAGTTTAACTAATTTGCAGCTAGTCTTGTGTTTCTTTTGTGTTCCTCCTTGGTTTGCACACCTGCTTTATCATTAAACAATCAACTGTTAAAACACTTAACAGTCACAGGAAGAAAATCTTTAGCGCTAAGTCTGCAGCTGATAAAACACAGGAAACCTAATTAAACAGGCAACTGTTCAAACATTTACAGGGACAATTCAAGCCTTTTTTTAATGACACTGGAAAATACATGTCTCCTACATTTTAAAATCATACAATTAAAATAATCTTCTAATGAACAGAGGCAGCACGGTGGTGCAGTGGTAGTGCTGCTGCCTCGCACTAAGGAGACCTGAGTTCGCTTCCCGGGTCCTCCCTGCATGGAGTTTGCATGTTCTCCCCGTGTCTGCATGGGTTTCCTCCCACAGTCCTAAATTGTCCCTAGTGTGTGCTTGGTGTGTGGGTGTGTGTGCGTCCTGCGGTGGGTGGCACCCTGCCCGGGATTTGTTCCTGCCTTGCGCCCTGTGTTGGCTGGGATTGGCTCTAGCAGACCCCCGTGACCCTGTGTTAGGATATAGCGGGTTGGAAAATTACTGACTGACTGATGACTGAACAGGCATGCTTTACCATTGACCATTAAAGATATCAAAAACTCATAAGAAATATCCAAAGGAAATTTCAAATCACCTCCCGCCATTCAGCGGGTTTGACAGCAAATATTAAACAAAAATAACCTACTAATGAATATTGGTTGCCTTTTAAACTAATTTAAACACATTTTTGAAAAAAGGTTCTATTTAAATTCAGCGGATTTGAAGACAAAAAAAAAATAATGTAAGAAAAGTAATTAAAATAACATACTAGCAAATAAAGGTTGCTTTATAATCTACAATCAGCAGATTTGAAAACTCATAAGACCCAGCTCTTATTTGTACGTATTATGTATTATTATCTTATTACATATTAAGCCGTAAGTGTTCGTTTATCCTTTAAATATCCAAAGGAGTTTCTTGTTAAAATTAGCAAAAGCCTTAACATCTTCTGAAAGAATGCGCTGGTTCCGTTTACATTCAGAACGAAGACCACAGCTCTTTAAGGTCCTTGGTAAAAAATGTCGTCACACTATCCGAATAAAGAACCTGGTTCTTTATAGCCCTTATTTAAAAACTGTTTATATTCTGAATAAGGCCCCTGGCTCTTTGCAAGCTTAATTTAATCACGAGGCTGAATTTAAGCCTTGTTAATCGGATAAATGTCAAAATAGATTTTGTTTTACATTCAGGGTTCTGTATGGCCTTACGACCTTCAGCTGGTTTGAAAACAAAGTCATTAGATTAAAATAATTATTTCCTAGTAATAAATATAGGTTGCCTTTTAAACTAATTTGAACATATCTCACTTTTACATCAAAATAGACCATCAACTTTAAAAGATTGTAAGAAAAGTTATTAAAATACAGGTGTCAATCTAAGAAATGGTTTCACACATAAATATCTCTTGTTCATGATCGGCCTCTTATCAGCTGATGCTTGTACCTTACTTATGTTTTCAATGACTTGCATTCGCTTCGATCTCTCGGTCAAACAAGTGAAGCTAACTTTCGAAAAAAGAGAGCTGAAATAAAACGAGGGTTTTCTCCTCTTGACAAAGTGCCTAGATCTTACACCTAGAGACAGTACCATTTAAATAAGGATTCTTTGCCGCTACAGAGTGCCTCCGCCCCTGGAGGCGGGGCATCAGCAACTTATTACTTATGAACTTTCTCCCAAACGTACAGGGGATGTCGCTCCGTCCTTGTAGGTGGTCAGAGAAATGCAGACTGTATAAAAATCTCTGCTTTATAAGCTAATGACCTTTTCAGCATACAAGTGCATTGGTGTTCTTTCCAAAAGGCAAGCGATTTAGTTTTTTTTCTTCTGCAATGGAAAACAAATGATAAAATAGTTTTGTGATTGTTGGTAATTGTAGATTATCAAAATATGCGTTGTTACGATCGTGCCTCTTCAAACTGTTGAAAAGATTGTCTTTTTAAATCCATTTTCAAATCAGATAGTTGCAGCAATTCGTCCAACTACAAGCACTCTCCAAGACCGCTTTCACCCGGAGGTGAGTTTTCTGATTTTTAAATGAAAGACTATACCTAATCTATAATAATAAAAGGCAAAGCCCTCACTGACTGACTGACTCACTCACTCACTCATCACTAATTCTCCAACTTCCCGTGTAGGTGGAAGGCTGAAATTTGGCAGGCTCATTCCTTACAGCTTACTTACAAAAGTTAGGCAGGTTTCATTTCGAAATTCAAAGCGTAATGGTCATAACTGGAACATATTTTTTGTCCATACACTGTAATGGAGGAGGCGGAGTCACGTATCGCGTCATCACGCCTCCTACGTAATCACGTGAACTAAAAACAAGGAAGAGATTTACAGCACGAGTCACACGCGGGAACGAAGGTAAATGACGTTAATTTTTGACTGTCTTTTAATACTGTGTAAGCATACATATTAACACATGTGCAATTAAACGTGTGCATTTACGGGGTGATTTCTCAGGCTTAAAAGCTCACCTTTTATCAAACGCGGGAACAAAGGTAACTGACGTTGTTCACTGTCTTTTAATACTGTGTAACCATACATATTAACACATGTGCAATTAAACGTGTGCATTTACGGGGTGATTTCTCAGGCTTAAAAGCTCGCCTTTTACTAAAAAGGTAAATGCAAAACTATTTTTAATCAGTTTATTGAAATGCTCCCGTTAAGGATTGCAATAACATATTCGCGAGATAAAAGAACGAAGTAGGGGGAAATGGAGGAAGAGCCGCAAACGGCAAAAAATTAATTAAACAATTGAGAACGGAGCGAGTTAAGCATACAAGCATGTTCATAAGGGAAACAAAGCACGGTGTAAAACGTAAGTTTAAATTAAGTTTATAGAAACGCTCCCGCTGCGGATTGCAATAACATATTCGCGAGATAAAACTTTAATGAGAAGACACGAGGTATAAACGAACCACACGCCGTGGCGCAACCATTCTATGATCTGCTTCTCGCAACTGAAAGACGGCACATGGCGGATGTTAGCCGACTTGGTGACCGCAACGTTAGGGGCTTCAACTATGGCGCTGACGCCATATCTCAGTGCCAACACTTTGCAGACTGTACTTAAAAGACACGCCCTCCTCACTGGACAGTTAAAAACACCAATCAAACTAATGATGTCATCAAGTATTACCCAATCAAAAGTAGGAAAGGAGGCATCTTCATAAAATGCGTGTGGGATGATTTGCATGAGATGCTGCTTTAAAAAAAAAATTATAAAAAAAATACGGGATAAATCCCGTCCAGTATTGATTCAAAACGGGACGCGCAATTTCATTCTCAAACGCAGCACGATTCCGTATTTTAAAGGACGGGTGGCAACCCTACAGCGCCAGGTAACCACCCATACAATCAGATTGTGATTCAGACTAGGAATGCAATGAATGTAATTACCCCGATCTACATACAAGGCGAAAGTCTTGCAACATTCAAAGATGATGGTTTGGGATAATTAGTACTTATTAAGTACAACATTGAACATAAAAGAGCTTATGAAGCCTTGAACTGAAAAAAGCAAGATCTCACAGATCGTAAAAAAAAAAAAAGGAGGTAATGTCGTTTTACTCGCTGTAGATTTTACTCAAACATTACCAGTTATTCCACGAGGGAGACCAGCAGATGAACTCAATGCGTGTTTAAAATCCATGCTTCTCCCACGGTCAGTGATATGTCGCGTGTTCTCGGGTAGGTACACCAAAAAATGTATACATTTAAGCATGTAATGGCCAAAGAAAAAATGAGGTATACCCGAAGGCACTGCAGTAGTACTCAATGTAACTTTACTTCTTAAATGTTAATGTTTTACTGTTTAATAATTTATACGCTTCTTATATATTGTTCAAATTCTTTTATGAAAATACCAGTGACAGCGCAATGCACGATAACATGGAGTGAATACACCATACGCATCTGCCCACGGCCGCCCTGGTGTGCGCAGATAGGAGTTGATTCTAAAATAAAATAAACATAAAAACAGTAATACATTCATCACCCATAAAGCGGATAGCAGACGTGACGTATTATATGTGTACCACATTTCAAGTCAATACGTGAAACGGTTTGCAAGCTACATGTGATTTAAAATCCTGGACAGACCAACGAAAAGCCACTGTAGCAAATTATTGAAGAAGATTTTACTGTTTAATAATTTATATTTATATGAAATGTGCTTCTTATATATTACTTCATATTCTCATATGATAATGATGTTAATGTTGTTTATATTGATTTCTATGTTATTGTAACTGCATCTATGTGTGTATATGTATGTATGTATGTGTATATATATATATCAAAAATATATATATTAAAAATATATGTGTATATGTATATATAATATATCTGTATATGTGTGTATATGTGTGTGTATATGTGTATATGTATATATATATGACAGCAACACTCATAACAATGACAACACAATTACATTGACAATCATGTTACGTTATTTTTAAAATGTTTCCTTTACTTTTTCATAACCTCTTTAACACACTACTTCTCCGCTGCGAAGCGCGGGTATTTTGCTAGTTATATATATAACTAGCAAAATACCCGCGCTTTGCAGTGGCAAAGTACTGCTTTAAAATTTTTATTAAGAAGAAAAGTAAACCTTTTTAAACTGAGGGAAAATATACCAACAATTATTTGTTAAGGATCTCTTTGTATACCACGTTGTCAGTTCGGCCCTCCGGTTGTAACATGACCAAGCTGTGCGCTGAGCTTACTCTTGAGCATGCAACGTATAGTTGGCCATGTGAAAAGCAATCTTGCATCAAATCAATGCCAACCTTTTGTAGGGTCTGTCCCTGAGACTTATTAATTGTCATTGTGAAGCAGAGCCTTACTGGAAATTGGAAGCGTTTGAATTGAAATGGGTTTCATTGATAACTGCGCATCCAGCTTTTGAGAGTTTAAACATTCATAAACATCAAAGTGTCCACTACTCAAATCGTCACCTGTGAATCTAAGATGTTTAAGAGGCATTGGCGGTTGTCCAAAGGTGTAAAATATTTGGTCATTTCGGTACACTTGAAAGCGAAAACCGAACAATTCAGCGGCAGCCATCAACTCACATGCAGAACCATAGGTGAAGGGCTTAAGAATTTCACTCTTATAGTGCTCCTGTGTAGTATAATTATCTCCTGTACCGTCATCAGTCCACACCTTGAACCTGACCCAGTCATTCAATACATAAGACACAATGTTCCTCCGGATATCAAGAGTGAGCCTGATATGGCCGTGCAATATTTTACACGGAGAATGGAAAAGGCAGTCGCCACCTCCAGGCATAGAAACCACTCGGTAAGTGACAGTTCCTTAATCGATGGTGATCACCTCGATAGACATGTTAATGGGGGTACATTTGGAACGATAAAGGAAATGGGTACCTGAACAATGTAAACTAAGTCTAAAATACCTACACAATAACTATAATTGTAATAAACGAACAATAAAACAGTGGAGAAGCCGTGGATTAAATAAAAAGGCTGCAGTTATCAGCAGGGAGACGTGAATACCGTGGCGAAGCAAGGAAGGGAATGAAGAGACTGGAGCAATGGATGGCAGGCAGCCAACTATGTGGGAGGCGTGGGGATGGGGGACCCAACGCCGCCTCACACGGCGACCGAGCTGCAGGCTATGGATGTATATATGTACGTAAGTAGGATTCAGTTAGCGTTGGGAACCCACGTAACAAATTTCTTGATGATGGGCCCATAAGTAACAAAGACTGTTGGAAAGTTCAATATGGTGGCCGACAGTGGTGTCATACCACCGAAATAAGTACGTACATCGGTTTCGGTTAGTGCAGGGAAGCCGCCTACCAAATTTCGTGAAAATGGGGCCATAAATAAGAAAGTATAACACGGGAAGTTGGAGAATTAGTGATGAGTGAGTCAGTGAGGGCTTTGCCTTTTGTTAGTATAGATATATATAATATATTATTATATATAATAAGTTTATAAATATAGAATTTTTCCTTATTTCAGAGGGTTGCAGTTTCTGGCCTATTGATTGCTCAAAAAGTGAGTCAATTCTATTACCTTTTAAATCGAAAAGTTTTTTTATAAGTACATACAAGCTCATTACTTTTTTAAGACGAAATTTCTTTATAAGTACATACAAGCTTATTATTTTATACTTTAATTTTAGAAGAATCGGAGGCCAAACTGTTTTCTTCTGTACATCTAACTAGAATGCAGTTGGAGGACCTAATCTCTAGTACAGATTAGTTCTTTGAGACTAAAAATCCTGTCTCGGATAAGAAAGATAAAGCGTTCCCAGAGCCCCGTAAGTACTACTTTCATCTGAGGGTTCTGTGGTGTAAAAATAAGGCTTTGTAGGTTGAATATACGGTATATAATTTTTGACAGTAACCTCAACGCTTTTGAAGAGTGATCCAGCCAACATCTGGAATTGGCACAAAGGCCCTTGGACAGTCTCTTATTGAACATCTCTTTCAAGCAGCCTGGTAAGTTGAGTTATTCATTTGAGTGTGCAGCGAATAGTAGTTTTAAAGAAAACTTAGTCTTGTTTGTTTTTTCAGAACCGCCATCACCAGGATTACTGACTCAAATAGGATTTCTTGCTCAAATAGTACGCAAATACAAAAGAATTGACTCTAGGCCTAAGGCTGCTGATCTGAAGGCTGAAATTAATCAAGTTCTGCAAGATTTTAAAGTGCTTTACCCGATCTTTTACCCCTTTCACCAGATTTACAAGAAAAGTTTATTTTATTGTGCGCTATTTTAGAAAACTTATTCCTGAAATAATAGCATGCAATATGATCTGCAAAGGTAATGTCACAGAAGGTAAAAGCAGGAAAAGGTGTTCAAGTGAAGACCTAGACATTGGGAAAGGTTCTCAAAATGTCAGATTATTACATGATATGGTGAATGAACTCCCAAAAATGCCTACTCCTACTCCACAATATTTTACTGAATCTCAATATACTGTATCTATTGGCAAAATCAAAATATGATCCAATTGAATATATTATAGCTATGATGAGAGTTCCTTCACCAGTTACTGTGCCCATTAACTTTGATCAGCTTGACTGCCTTTTAGATACCCTGTGCACAGTAGCCACCCTGGATGAACTGTTAACATTAAACTATTTGTTAGAAAGGGTTCAGTGGTCTTTGCACGAAAATCCATCCATCCACTACCCAACCCACTATATCCTAACTACAGGGTCACGGGGTCTGTTGGAGCCAATCCCAGCCAACACAGGGCGCAAGGCAGGAAACAAACCCCGGGCAGGGCGCTAGCCCACCACAGTGAACGAAAATGTGAATGTTTAAATGAGTCATGGTTTAACAAACACCACGGGTTCTGCTAATGCTGTACCTTTTGTTCCAACACCTCAAAATACTGGCATCTCTGCCTCTCAGAGTATGGTTCCCTCAGTTTCATCTACCCCTTCGGCCTCATCAGTTTCAGTCATACCATTTGTAGCTGGCCCCTTTGTCATGCTTTTTCTGTTTCTGCATCCTCTCTTTCTCTTATCTCTTCATCCTTCTCTGATTCAGTCATGCCAGTTATGTCTGGTTCCTCTGCTGTGCCTGTTTCTGCTATCCCTTCCTCTTTCTCAGTTTCAGTCATGCTAGTTGTAGGTGGAGTCACTGCCTCCTCTACTTCTGCCTCCTCTGCCTGTTTCTGTTTCATCTTCAGTCATGCCAGTTGTAGATGGTGCCTTTGCTATCCACTCTGCACCCTCTACTTCTGCCTCTGTTTCATCGTCAGTCATGCCAGTTGTAGTTGGCACCTCTGCTATCCCTTCAAAATCCTCTGTTTCAGCTGGCTCTGCCTGCTATCTCTTCAGCCTGCTCTGATTCTGCTATCCCCTCTGTACCCTCTACTTCATCCTCCTCAGCCTTTGTTTCATCTTCAGTCATGCCAGTTGTAGATGACACCTCTGCTATCCCGTCTGCACCCTCTGCTTCTGCCTCTGTTTTATTTTCAGTCATGCCAGTTATAGCTGGTGTCTCAGTTATCCCTTCAAACCTCCTCTGTTTCAACTGGCTCTGCTATCCCTTCAGACTGTTCTGCTTCAGTCTCTGATTCTGCTACTCCTTCAACGTCCTCAGTCATACCAGGTATGGCTGGTGGCTGTTGTGCCTATTTCAGCTACCCCCTCAACCACCCCTACTTCAGGTGTGCCAGTTGTGGCAGGGCCCTCAGTTTTGGCTTGAGTGCTGACAATCAGAACATTTTTCATCAAATCGACAGGCCGTCGCTTAATAATACAGAAATAAGACTCCCCTTAAATTTTGCTGATGCCTATGAACTAGAATCTTGTAAGGAGGTGTTTAATAGTAATCATGAGACTTTGCAAGGAATTCTAGATAGTTTTTCTGGTACTTTAAATTCGAATGATGTTGTTCAGTTAGAATTGCATGCTAATTCCTTGCCTATTAGTGATTTTATACAGATGACTGGAGCTAATCTTAGTGTAGAAGAGTTTCTTCAACAGATAGAGAATTTTCTTCAGAGTCACACAAGTGTATTAGTGGATGCATCTCTAATGCTAGTGATACAGATTGTTCAGTCACCTAGCGGTGGTGTTAATGGCGCTCACAAGGTCTCCACTCTACTCAGTCATGAAATAGTCAGAAAGAAAATGAGTCATTTAATTATTTCTTATAATTATGGGCATCAGCTCTGTTTTGCCTTTTGTCTGCTCTCCCTAATGGGACTACTCAACCCTTAGCCATCACTGTGAAGGACACTGCAATGTCTGTTTTTCTTCCAAAAGAATCCCGGAAGAGATTACCAAGTGTTTTGATCCTGATTTTGTTTTATACAACACACCCTTCCTAAATTTAAAAACAAGACCGACTACATTGAAGCGGCATGTAACATTGCATAAATGTGTCCCTTGTGTTACAAAACGTATGTGGTGAATGATGCCTAAAAACACCATAAATGTTGCCCCAAGGAGTGCCTAGTTTGTAAATCAAAAATTGATAATGATGCAGAAAAGCATCAATGCTTTATAGAAACCTTAAAGCCTGGGGAGCTGTGTGAAAAAATGTGTTTTATAATTTTGAAAGTCGGCAACAAATGGGTGTACACATTCCGAATTAGTCCTTGCATGGGAAATCTTGGTTCTGTACTGGGGAAGACTGTGCACACCAGTTCTTTGCCTGATACCGTCGGCCCAAGTATCGAGGCTATACCTTCATAGCCCATAATTCAAAAGTTTGGGTACTATTTAATGTTGTATTTGATTGAATCTAAGTGAACCCTGAAGTTACCACTCAAGGAAATAGGTTGATGTGTTTCACAGATTCATGTTATCAGTTATGTTTTATAGATTCTCTCAGCTTTTTACCAGTGAAGTTGAGTGTCACGATTAAAGCCATGGTGTTTGAAGCTGAAAAAGGGTATTTACCCCATTTCTTCAATACGGCTAAAAACCAGGATTATATCGGTTCTTATCCTGAGCCTGAATGCTATGATGTACAGAGCATGATGATGAAAGAAAAATAATTTTTTTCCTGGTATGAAAGCATCAAACATGGTGTTTTTAATTTTAAAAAGGAGAGGGATTTTTATTGTAAAAATGATGTTGAAATTCATTACATTACCAGTCAGAAAGACTATTCAAATGCCTCTATTCAATGGCTATTATATCGCTATGAAACAGAAGAGTTGAACATTCAACACGCTCTAAACCTTGGGGAGGTAAAGAAGAGTTCCTTTTTCCAACCGCCTTTCAATTTGCTGGCTGTCAAGAATGCTATGATTTAACACTAGAATCCCTGAAGCCTATGAAAAAAAAACATAATCCCAGGCCACCTTAAATTCCTTCGTGCCTCTCCATCTGTCTTTTGTTTTGTAAATGTTTCAAGCAGCAAGCAGCCTACTATCTCATCCCCCCACTGCTGGAGCTCAACTCTGGCAAAAAGTTCTACCAGCTTCAGTCTTGTTTATCTGCATGCCTGGAGTTGTATAGGGTAAATAATATATCACTATTTGGAACACATGCATTTCATGTGTGTTCCATGTCTACACAATCTGGGTAAATATAGGATGACAGGAAATGCAAGAAATGCAGGAAATGTTAAACAAATACCTAAAATAGAACATTTTTTCATGTTATAGTACTAACAAAAAAATTTTGACATGAAGTGTATAATGTGTGAAGACTGTGTGAAGAAGTCCAAATATCAAATAAGCATTTTCACAAAAGGTACAAATATAACAAAACAAGTGCAGTTTTAATCAAGAATATCGGGTTAGGGTATGACTCTGAAACGACTACTTGGGTGATGCAGCGGTAAGAACTGCTAACTCATAATTAAGTGGTTGCAGGTTTGAGCCTTGTCGTGTACCAAAATTAACATTTTGAGTAGTGAGCTGCTCTTATTGTTACTATTACACAATAAAAACACCCATTTGATTTGAGTCTGTAACAGCCAGTGTAAATGTATGGTACTAGTAAAGGTTAGCTTTTTTTTTTGGCGAGCTCTGTTAAGCAGTGCTGTTTCGTTGAAGGACAGGTGTGAGGCAGACTGACTGGCCAGATGACGTCTGACCTGTTGCTGCACCCAAATGGTGCCAACTTTCACCTTTACGCCTGGTGCAACTGCATTGTTCTTATATGTGAGTGGACGTTTCTTGTGGGGAGGGCTTGTGTTCTCTTTCTCCGATTAGGACCCTCATCCTCATCTGAGTTCACCTCTGTTATAGCACATCTTTATTTGAAAACAGCAGTGTCAGATCAGGGTGAGCGTGAACACGAGTGAGAGAATAAAACTGAATAAAAAAAAAAAGCTAACCTTTACAAGTACCATACATTTACACAGGCTGTTACAGACTCAAATCAAATGTATATTTTTAATAAATAATAGTAACAATATGAGCAGCTCACTACCCAAAATGTTTATTTTGGGACATGGCAAGGCTCAAACCCACGACCTCTTGATTATGAGTCAGCAGTTCTTACCCGCTGTACTACCAAAGCAGTCGTGACAACAAAGTACACTAACCCGATTTCTTTTTCTTCGGTTATATTCTTGAATAAAAGTGCACTTGTTTTTTTATACAGTGCATCCGGAAAGTATTCACAACGCATCACTTTTTCCACATTTTGTTATGTTACAGCCTTATTCCAAAATGGATTAAATTCCTTTTTTTCCTCAGAATTCTACACACAACACCCCATAATGACAACATGAAAAAAAGTTTACTTGAGGTTTTTGCAAATTTATTAAAAAATAAAAAAACTGAGAACTCACATGTACATAAGTATTCACAGCCTTTGCCATAAAGCTCAAAATTGAGCTCAGGTGCATCCTGTTTCCCCTGATTATCCTTGAGATGTTTCTGCAGCTTAATTAGAGTCCACCTGTGGTAAATTCAGTTGACTGTACATGATTTGGAAAGGCACACACCTGTCTATATAAGGTCCCACAGTTGACAGTTCACGTCAGAGCACAAACCAAGCATGAAGTCAAAGGAATTGTCTGTAGACCTCAGAGACAGGATTGTCTCGAGGCACAAATCTGGGGAAGGTTACAGAAAAATGTCTGCTGCTTTGAAGGTCCCAATGAGCACAGTGGCCTCCATCATCCGTAAGTGGAAGAAGTTCGAAACCACCAGGACTCTTCCTAGAGCTGGCCGGCCATCTAAACTGAGTGATCGGGGGAGAAGGGCCTTAGACAGGGAGGTGACCAAGAACCCAATGGTCACTCTGTCAGAGCTCCAGAGGTCCTCTGTGGAGAGAGGAGAACCTTCCAGAAGGACAACCATCTCTGCAGCAATCCACCAATCAGGCCTGTATGGTAGAGTGGCCAGACAGAAGCCACTCCTTTGTAAAAGGCACATGGCAACCCACCTGGAGTTTGCCAAAAGGCACCTGAAGGACTCTCAGACCACGAGAAAGAAAATTCTCCGGTCTGATGAGACAAAGATTGAACTCTTTGGTGTGAATGCCAGGCGTCACGTTTGGAGGAAACCTGGCACCATCCCTACAGTGAAGCATGCTGGTGGCAGCATCATGCTGTGGGGATGTTTTTTAGCGGCAGGAACTGGGAGACTAGTCAGGATAAAGGGAAAGATGACTGCTTGTAAGATACCCTTCGAATCTGATCAGGATGTGCTCCTAATATTCGACCCAGCTGACCTTTTAAGTGTATAGTTTCATCATTTTCATCCAGGGTCACTTAGACTCTTCTTTCGACAGCATTATAACTGAATTTCACAGGATTCTCAGAAGGGATAGTTCCCACTGCAATATCTGCCATAGTGGATAGGCTTAAGGTTGTCGAGTTCATAAAAAACAATGGGTCGTGAATACCTTCATAATATCCACAAGGAATGTAGCAATATTTTTTTATCCCCAGAGCTGAAACGTAGAATTCATTATCTGGCTTGTCTATGGTGTTCCACATATGTGGATATTGTATTTCTGCTAGGTCAGCTTCCCAAGAACCTTCTAGTTCTATGGGTTTAGCAAGCTTTGTCGTGAAATTGAAAATTGTGTTGTTAGGGAAAATGTCTGAGGAAGCATTGCTAGGCAGAGACACAAAAAATCTTTTATGTTCCATTGTATACTGTTAGAAAATGATGATCAAAATATGGGCGGCATGGATTTTATTTTACAGGTTTGGTGTGTCTCTCTGGTATCCAGCTGTTAAATTTTTCTGGCCACCCAAGCCATTTGACTAAAATGAATCATTTTTTATTCATAAATTTCCTAGCCAGTATTTTCTCAATCCTGTAAACATATGTGGAAGCGACTTATATTTTTTGCAATTCAACATAATAAAAGGAGCCTATGACCTCTTCATCATCATAATCTTCAGTTTGTAAACAGCCAGTGACCTAGGTACAAGCTTGGAGACTGTAAAGATATCATCTGAAAATGTTTGTTCATAACCTTCCACAAAAGGATGTTTGGTTTTAGAAACCCTAACTGTATCTCCTACTTTGAACTTAAACAACAAATCATTTTATGACCTGAATAGTACAAATCAGAAAACATCATTGCACTAATGCAATATTACTTGAAAACTAATAGCATCAGATCAAGTGTAAATTTATGCCGATGCTCTTAGTTAGGGTCATGTCAGGGGTTGAGCGTGAACATGACTGAGAGAATAAAACTGAAAAAAAGCTAACTTTTACAAGTACCATAAATTTACACCTGATCTGACACTCTTCATTTGGGATGGGATAGTAGGCTGCTTGTGTTGATCGACACATTTACAGGACAAAAGATGCTGACAGAGAGGTGTGAAGGGATTTAAGGTGGGCCGGGATTATAAGTTTTTTCGTAAGCTTTGGTAACTCTAGTGTTAATCAGTTTCAGAGCCTTTCAAAATGTTTTCCCCATGGCTCCATCCGTTTGTTCAAATTCCATACCTGCATAATCACCATCCTTGTTCATCCATGGCTTTTTCTTGCCGCATTGCCTAAATAGCGATCTCCTTGGCCCCAGAATATTATCAGGCACAAGGATGTCAGATTCTACACGGATCTCCAGGAGGCTATCCGACCAATAGATATGATCAGCAGCAGATAACTGAGGATCAGGCCAATAGATCTGGTCAGTTGAAGGAATGAGAAAGTCCAGCCAAGACGTCTGGTCTGGAGGCGAGTTGCTCGGAACAGAGTAGACAGAGCCGAGGTGGATATCATCATACCAGTTGCTGGATGTTGCCCGGCCAAAACATGTCGCCTTTGGCCATCATTTGGTGTGGTGCAGAGTAGCCGGAGCTGGGTTGGAGATTACCAGTGGTCATTGTCTGGTCTGGATCAGAGTAGTCGGAATTGGTTTGGGGGTTACCCGACCGAAACAAGTAGTCAGCAGCTACTGTCTGTCCAGCAATATCATAGAATGGTTTTTCAGATGACATCAAGGTGTGGAGGACTTCTGACATCTCTGAGTCTGAGAGAACTGGGAGGTGACCAGTGCAGCTATCAAAGGTTTCTAGGAGCTCAGCTTCATTATTGTAGTTAGATGAAGGCATCTTGAGGTTGCTTTAGTGTAATGTAATCTCTGAAAAAAGTCCTGGGATGCACTTGGTTGCTCTCTTTTGCACATCTTCAAGTGTTCCTATGTCTTTATTGTACTGTGGTGACCAGAACTACACATAATATGCCAGATGCGGTCTGTAATAGTGTATTATATAGTTCGAGCATAACGTCCCTTGATTTAAATGAAACAGCTTTTATAACATAACCTAACATTTTAGTTTCTCTTTTAATTGCTTAAATGCATTGCTTAGTCAATGCAAATATTGTGTCAACATATACCCCTAATCCTTTTCAGAGGTGCTTCCTGTTTGACAGTGTCTTCCATCATGTATTTATAAGTAATTTTTGTTTTGCCCAAATGTAGCACTTTGCACTTTTACACATTAAACTGCATTTTCCAGGTGGCGTTTTCTCAGTTCTGAAGGTTGTCCAGGTCTTTCTGAATTATTTTTGCTGCCCCCTTATTATCTTCCATCTGTCCAATTTTAGTGTCAACTGTGAATTAGACAAGTTTGCTAACTATATTAGAATCAATGTCATTAATATATATCAGAAAAAGCAATGGTCCAAGGACAGACCCCCGATGGACTCCACTGACGACCTTGCTCCATGTGGAGCATTCTCCTCTTATCTGTACTCTTTGTCTTCTGCCATTAACCAACTAGAGATCCAGTTTTGTAGGTTACTTCTGATACCACAACTTCTAGTTTCAGAAAGAATTGTTGATGTGGGACTGTATCAAATGCTTTTTGAAAGTCTAGGTAAATTATGTCATATGTCTAAAGATTGGTTTGGCAGGACCTTCCTCTCATAAACCCATGATGGCTGCTATTTAGAATATTATTTTCTTTTCTGTAATTTTCTAATTTATGTCTTATTATAGTTTCCATAATTTTGCATGGCACAGAAGTACAGTAAGACTAATTGGTCTATAATTACAGGATCCATTTTGCCTCCCTTCATCAAGATTGGAGTCACATTTGCAGCTTTCTAGTCATTAGGTACTTCTCCTTTCTGAAGTGACTGCTGAAATATGCCTTATAAGGGTTTACAGATTACATCTTTCATTTCTTTTCAATATAATTAATCAGATCCCATCAGGTCCAGGGGTTTTATTAGTCTTCAATGTATTGAGGGCTTGAAGCACATCTGAGTCTTCTTTTTAAAAAGCTATGAACTCAGAGTTTGTTTTTACTTCTGCATGAGGCATTCCAGTTGTTTCTTCCATTATGAATACTTGGGTGAAATATTTGTTCAGTTCATTTGTTATTTCCTTCTCATTTTCTATCATTCATGTCCCCAAAGTTTCTTAAATTCTTTTTTACTGGAGTCGTACTGAAAAAAATCGCTTGTTGTTAATTTTAGCTTTCCTAGCAATTGTTATTTTGGTTTCTCTTTTAATGTTTCAAATGCTTTTTTGATCACTTGCTGTAGTTTCCAGTATTCCTCTATGTCAGAATTATTTGGCTTTTTTAAAATTTTCTCAAACCGTGATCTTTTCAATTTTACTTTTTTGACAATACATTTTGGCAATTTTTTTTAGTCTTTTTCTTTCATTGCCTTTCGGAATAAACTTATTTTGAGCCTGGATCAGAATATCTCTGAAGTGACACCAACTGTAATGTAGTAATGTAATGTATCCCCATAAAGTCTAGTTTCCTCAAGTTACAAGTCTTTGTTTTGATGTACATTTGTGTGTTTTCAAAGATTATCTGAAATTTTCTCATGTTGTGATCACTGTTGATTAAATTATCAGTAACTTCTCTTCTTGTTAGTATGTCTTTATTGCTTGAAAAGATGAGATATATACAGGCATCACCATGTGCTGGGCTTGAGATAGACTGGGGGAAAAAACAGTCATTTGCCATCTACATCATTTCACTTTGCTCTTTTGTATTCCCAACATGGGCTTCCCTATCAATATCTGTAAAGTTAAAATCACCTATTACCACTACTTCCTCTTTGAGTACATATATCTTATTTGAATAAATAATATGTTATTATCTAACATATCAGGATTTGTTGGCCTATAGCAAACTACATTAACTACATCTCTGCCTTTCTCCCTTGCTAGCTTAACCCACATTGATTCTGATATGTTTCTTCTTCCATCCTGATGATGTGGGCAATATTATTATTTTTTACATATTGCACCACACCCCCTCCTTTCTTTCCTTGTCTGTCTCTTCTGAAGCATGTGTAGCCACTAATATTATGTTTCTCTCCGTCACTCTCATTTAGCTGTGACTCTGTAATTCCTTCAGTATCATAGTCCCAAGTCAATACTATTGTCTCTAGTAAATGCATTTTATTTGTAATGATTCTCACCTTAAGGAGTAATCATTTTAAATGAGGAAAGTTACCTTTTTGTTTCTGGTTGAGTTTTCTTTTGTTTGGGTTGACTGTTTTTTTTGCATTTGTTTGTATCTAGTTTAAATGTCTGAATACCTCCCTGAAGATTCTACCTCCTAAAATGTTTGTCCTTTTAATAATATTATTATTAATACATTTTATTTATATATTTTCCCACGCTCAAGGTGCTTTGTCGCTTTCTCTTGTAGATGTAGTCCATCTTGTCACTAAAGAAATTGTTTATGGTAAAAGGCATTCCAGTGGCTGAGAAAACTAAAACCTTCTTTTACATACCATACATTAATCCGTGCATTATGGCTGAATATTAAATTCTGCTTGTGTAGCCTTCTTTCTGGTGCTGGAAAGATTTAGAAGAAAATTACTGATTTTGATATGGCCTTTAGCTTTTCTCCAACTTCCCGAAAATTGTTCTGCAGAGAATATGCACTTGTGTTTCATATATAATTTGTTCCAATATGAAATATAATCAAGAGATCTTCTCTTGCCCTCACCAGTAACTAGCTCACTCTTTGGGTTATGTAGGAAACTCTTGCTCCTGGTAAGCAACATGCTGCAGATGATTCACAATCTCTACTGCATATCGAGTTGATAGTATTTTGGAGGACTGAATCTCAAACAACGAGTATTTCCCTCTTCTGCCCCTCTTTCTCTTTAACTTGGCAGAAGGCAGAACTTTCTCAGACTTTTGAAGCAAGGTATACCTGTTGGTTAGTTCAGTCTTATTTTCCTATGATATGCTGTGGTGCCTTATTCCTGTTTTGACTACCTGAGTCCACATTTGATCTGTTGCACCACACCAAAGACAATTCTGGTATGTTTCCCATAGTCTGCCACTGCTTGCTGTTCTCTTTAATTTGGACAGAAACATCCTAAACGTTTGGTTTGCACTGCTGTTGACTGGTGAGTCTCTTTAGCTGTTTTTCAAGAGCAGAAACCTTTGTGGTGAGGTTTGCTATTTTCACACAGTTATCACATGTGTGGTCCAATGCATTGGGATTTTGAATAACATTCCACATATTACATGTATTGCAGGTGATGGGCTTCCTCTCTAATCTTTTATGTTGGTAATTGATTTTTCAAGAGAGTAAGGGCTTTAGTATTGCTATTATTTGAATTCAGTAGTACTGTGGAAAATTACTCCACTCCTTTTGCTAAGCTGTTTCTCTACAGCTCCTTAAATAGTCTGCTAAAGCTCAATGCTAACTACCCCCAATTAACAGGCAGTCAGCTATACCTGGCTGCTAGTCCATAAACATTGAATTTTTGTGGTGTGACCAGCAACTGACACTAATTAAGATGCAGTACTTGCAAAAAAGAAAACTAAAATTCCACTAGTAACAACTGAAAACAAATTCAAACAACCCCACACCAGCTTACTCTGTCTTGCTACTTCCTGATATATTTTCTTACAATTACTGCCATGACTTGCTTATATTAATCTTAAAGATAAAGTTCTGTGTTAATGTGTGTTTAACTTAACTTGTGTGTTTATGTACTGTATGTTAATATTGTATCATTTAGTAACCTACTATTATTCTATTATATTTAAAAAGATGTAAAAGAACCCTGTGGCTGTAGTAACTGAAGAGCACAATACAATAAAAAAACTTAATTATGTTAGTCAATCAGATTGGCAAAATTGATTTACTGAGGGCCTAATCTTCCCACTGCTTCTCCTTACTTCTCACTTTGGTCATAACAGATTTATTTGAGAAAAGACTCAGTAACTTGGAAAAACAACTTATATGCACATGTAACTTATATATTAGAATATTAGAATACTCTAGACGAGAACAGGCCATTCAGCCCAACAAAGCTCGCCAGTACTATACACTTATTTCTTCCAAGAAAACATCAAGTCGAGTTTTGAAAGACCCTAACGTCTTACTGTCTACCACACTACTTGGTAGCTTATTCCAAGTTTCTATCGTTCTTTGTGTAAAGAAAAACTTCCTAATGTTTGTGCAAAATTTACCCTTAACAAGTTTCCAACTGTGTCCCCGTGTTCTTGATGAACTCATTTTAAAATAACAGTCTTGATCCACTGCACTAATTCCCTTCATAATTTTAAACACTTCAATCATGTCACCTCTTAATCTTCTTTTGCTTAAACTGTAAAGGCTCAGCTCTTTTAATCTTTCCTCATAATTCAACCCCTGTAGCCCTGGAATCAGCCTAGTCGCTCTTCTCTGGACCTTTTCTAGTGCTGCTATGTCCTTTTTGTAGCCTGGAGACCAAAACTGCACACAGTACTCAAGATGAGGCCTCATCAGTGCATTATAAAGGTTGAACATAACCTCCTTGGACTTGTACTCCACACATCATGCTATATATCATAACATTCTGTTAGCCTTCTTAATGGCTTCTGAACACTGTCGGGAAGTCGATAGCTTAGAGTCCACTATGACTCCTAAATCCTTCTCATAAGGTGTACTCTCGATTTTCCGACCGCCCATTGTGTATTCAAACCTAACATTTTTACTTCCAGTGTGTAATACTTTACATTTACTGACATTAAATTTCATCTGCCACAAATCTGCCCAAGCCTGTATGCTATCCAAGTCCTTCTGTAATAATATAACGGATTCCAAATTATCTGCTAATCCACCTATCTTGGTATCATCTGCAAACTTAACCAGCTTGTTACTTATATTCCTATCTAAATCATTTATATATATTAAAAATAGCAGCGGCCCTAGCACTGACCCCTGTGGAACACCACTCTTAACATCGGCCAGTTCTGATGAGGTTCCTCGCACCATCACCCTCTGCTTTCTGTATCTGAGCCACTTCTGCACCCATCTACAAACATCACCCTGAACTCCCACCTCTTAATTTGATGCCCAACCTCTCATGTGGCACCTTATCAAATGCTTTCTGAAAGTCCAGATAAATAATATCATAAGCTCCACTTTGATCGTATCCTTTTGTTGCCTCCTCATAGAATTCCAGCATGTTAGTAAAACACGACCTCCCTCTTCTGAACCCATGCTGACTGCTTAGAATAACTCCTGTCCTTGCCAGGTGTTGCTCGATCTTATCCTTAATAATTCCTTCCATTAATTTTCCTGTGATGCATGTTAAGCTTACTGGCCTATAGTTGCTTGGATCTGCCCTGTCACCCTTTTTATATAATGGGATGATATTTGCCATTTTCCAGTCCTTCAGAATCTCTCCAGTGTGCAGTGACTTCCTAAAAATATGCGTCAAGGGTTTATATATGTACTCACTAGCCTCCTTAAGAACACGAGGATAAATATTATCTGGTTCTGGTGATTTGTTCGATTTCATCTTATTTAATCTGAGCAGTACTTCTCCCTCTACAATTTCCAAATCCCTCAGAACCTCCTTAGTAGTCGTGTTTACCTCTGCGAGGTTATCCACTTGCTCACTTGTAAACACCTCAGAAAAATGTAAGTTTAAGGCATCCGCTATTTCACGGTCTGTATCTTTTAATTCCCCTTTACTATTCCTGATGCACTTGACCTCCTCCTTGACTGTTCTTTTACTATTAAAATACTGAAAGAATCTCTTAGGGTCTTCTTTCACCTTATCTGCTATATTCCTCTCCAACTGTCTTTTAGCCTTCCTGATATCCTTCTTAATGGTTGCCCTCATGTTCTCATACGCTCTATAATTCACTTTGCAGTCATTAGTCTTATATGCCTTATAAAGCAGTTTTTTCCTTTGCAACTTCTTTTTTAAATCTTTATTAATCCACCGTGGAGTTTTCTTTAGTTTCCTATTAATTCCAAATTTAGGTATGTATCTGTCCTGCATTACATGTAAAACATTTTTAAACCTGTTCCACTGCTCCTCGACTGTCTCCACACTTAAAAGCTTATCCCAGTGTATCCTACTTAGACTTTGTCGCATCTGCTCAAAATTAGCCCTACCAAAGTTCAACTTAACAATTTTAGTCTTTGCATTTGCACTCTTACAAAATACTGAGAATTGTATTATATTATGGTCACTTGACCCTAGTGGTTCAATCACCTCTACACCCTCAATTCTATCGTGATTATTACAAAATACTAAATCCAGACAGGCTTCACCCCATGTTGGTGCTTTAACATGCTGTGTTAAAAAACAGTCATTGATTACTTCTAAAAACTCCTGCTCTTGTACTCCGCCATCTGTAAGGTTATCCCAGTTAATATTTGGATGATTAAAGTCCCCCATGACTATAATATCTCCCTGTAAACTTGCCTTTTTGATATTACTAAAAAGATGTGTGTTGAAATTACTGTTGAATTGGGTGGTCTATAACACACTCCTAAAATAAGACCTCTTTCCCTAATATTTTCCAGGCGAAGCCACATGTCCTCACTATGATGGAGCTCATCATCCAACTGAAGAAGACTTACATTTAAATCCTGCTTGGCATAAACAGCAACCCCACCTCCTTTTCTGTTCTGTCTATCCTTCCTAAAAAATGTGTATCCCTCTATGTTACACTTATCCCCATCTTTGTTATTTAGCCAGGTTTCCGTTATTGCTATAATATCATAATTATGCTCTGCTACATATAACTCCAAGTCACTTACCTTATTTTTGATACTTCTAGCATTAAGGCAAGCTATTTTTAATGTATTACTCCTTCTACATTTAAATGTTTGCTTAGAATTTACATTACTATGCATTCTTGTTTCTACACCATTGTTTGTTCTTCCATGTATAGATCTAAACCTGGCCTGTCCTAAACTCCCTGCCTCCCCATTCCCTAGTTTAAACAATCCTCGACTAGCCTACACATACGCCTCCCCAATACATTGGTGCCCCTCCAGTTCAGATGTAACCCGTCACGGCGGAACAGGTCCCATCTGTTCCAAAAGGAGTCCCAATGCCTCATAAACCTATACCCTTCTACCCTGCACCAAGATTTGAGCCACGCGTTAAGCCTTCTAATCTCCTCAATCTTACCTGGACTGGCGCGTGACACAGGCAGAACTTCGGAGAAGACTACCTTGTCAGTTTTGCTCCTCAGCTTAGCACCTAACTCTTTGAATTTGGATCGCAGAACTGACAGACTACCCTTATGTATGTCATTTGTTCCAACATGGACAATGACAACTGGATCCACCCCCGCTCTGGCCAAGAGCCTATCCACCCTTCCAGGGAGGTCCCCCACCTGTGCTCCCGGAAGGCAACACACCGTGCGAGACTCTCTCTCTCTCTCTGGAGCACACCTGTGCTTCAATCCCCCTAATGATTGAGTCCCCAACTATCACTACCTCTCTCTTTTTGGGAACTGGTTTTGAGGTGGCCCGTTGGGGCTCCTCATCCCTGCCTACCACCTCAGAATTATCACAGACACCATCCAGCTCCACAAGGACATGATAACGGTTTGCCACTTCTAATTCTGGGGTTGATGCACCCGGACAGTGTGCACCCTTTGCCTTACGCCTTGTGACCGTGACCCACCTGTTTCTACCTGTCTGGTCTGGAATCTCCTCCCGCGCCACCTTGGGGGTGCACACTATCTCTCTAAAGGACACCTGGGCCAAGTCTGCCAATTCTCTATTACAACGCAGGTCAGCCAACTCCTCCTCCAGTTCAGCGACCCTGAACTCGAGGTGCTGGATCAGCTGACATCTCTTGCAGATGTAGCCCTCATAGACAACTGGCTCTTCCAAACCATCATCTAAAAAGTCCAATATCCAACAGGACTTGCATTGCACGGGCCTCATTATTAAAATTTGATTTGGGATTAGTAAATTGCCTTAAGTTTTTTTTTTTTTTTTTAATATATAAATTAAATTTCTCCTTCTTTCGGCTGCTCCTTAACTTAAATGGTATAACTAAGATCTGCTACAGATATTTTACACCTTTTCCCCTTAAGCTCCTGCACTGTTCTCCCTCTCAGCTGCCTGCTATTTGTCTTTCTATGAGGTTAACTTTACTTTTCTCTGTCTCTTCTCCTACCTTTGCTCTCCTCTTTCTTATAAGCTCTCCACTCGCACTGTTTGTATTCCCCCGTATTAATGAACCCTTACGCTGTCGACCACTTACTGTTCTACCTCTGGACCGCTAAGGACTGTTTAATCTAAAATAAACAAAATAAATAAAACTTTACTACCTTGTTTGCTCCTACAGCCGCTTGTGCCTGATCGGCGCCTTAATGCTGGCCGCTTACCTGCGCACTGCTGAGCCTTTTACTGCTTTGAAGTCAGCCGCGGCCTTTTTTTCTTTTCCTTTAAACTAAGGAATCGCTGTTACAACGACGCGGTTATTTGCTTACAAATGCCGATATCCGTTACTGCTGCTTTCTACCCTACCTCCTCGATGTTAATTCCAATACAGATAACAAGAACAAAAACAAAAACAGGTACAAGTAACTTTTCCAAGCGCACCTCCAAACACCCAACTACTTTTGCTCTTGTACGGGCAAAAAAAAAAGCAAAAAAAACCCTTCTAAAAGGAAAAAAGCTTTAAAAATTCCCATATGGTTCCTTAGCGGCAACCAAAACCCAAGTTTTAAGAGTAAAATGTATTTTTTTATTTAAATCTCACACCACAGTACAGACCAAAAACTCTCAACAGCCTCTAGCGTTTGCAAAGCACACATCAGCCACGTAAGTTTGTTCATGTTTGAGGTAGAACATAACACCAAAAGATTTTTTTCAGATTAGAATTAGAAATTTGATTAGGGGTTGCTTGTTGTTGGCTTTGGTTGTCAATCTCTGCTTCTGCATTTTGAATTCTGATTTTGTAATTATGTTTTGTTTTTGATTATTTGATACTTTGTTTACTTGTTTTCAAATTCTTTTGACTTGACTTTTGATTTTTACTTGGTTCTTTGAATTCATCTCCTTGTCCATTCTTTCACCCTCTTTTTAAGTGTGCTGCATACTACAGAAATGTGTGAAAAAATGGATCAGAAGATGAATTCAAAGGACTAAGCAAACAACGCTTAAAAAATCTTTCAAAATCTTTTTGAATATTTTACATGAGTAAGAACCAACATCTAGGGACTTAGTTTTTAAATGTTTTGGCTGCAGTTTTTGGTTAATATTTTGGTATTGGCAATCATTTTTGTGCTATTCTAGTACTAAAGCTTCTGCATGTGACTGGCTACTCTTTTGCAATTGACTATTCTCATTTGTCTTAATTTTCATGTCTGACTTTTATATTTGAGCTTTAGCTTGCCAGCCTCTCTCATCAGGAATAAAAGTATTTGTATATTATTTCTCCTGCACTGTTCTTCCATCTAAGTTAATTTTGAGAAGAGTACTGTGACCTGGGATTCAAATGATTTCGTTTTGTTCTAATAAACTTCCTAAACAAAGCACCAAATATCTTGGAAATCTTTTTTGTTCCTCCTTCACTTAGGTTAAGTCATAATGGATCACCAAAGTCTACTTGGTAGTTTAGCCATAAAGTGGGAAGCTGCTTTGTTACAAACTTCTTCAGTGTCATTTTTTGATTTTCCAGTCTCCTCTTCTAAAGTGGCCTCAGCACAAGGAAGTTTCTCACAGGACTTGCCAGCTCCACATGACACATTCTTCTAGTCAGCATTAGTGGAATATTCAAATGAAACTGAGCCACAAAATATTTTTATTTTAAATTTTGAGAAGGAAAGACCTGGAAAAAGAGAGATAGTTTCTGTTGCTTGCATCCATCCAGTGTTGAGGGCTCACGATCCTCCCTTTGGATCAACATTACTGATAATTTTAGAGACAGGGTCCCCAGATCAAAGTCGAAGTGTCAAAGTGTATTTTATTGTTATCTCAACCATATACAAGTATACAGATAGACGAAACTGCGAAGCTCAGGGTCCACAGTGTAACAAAATGAAGTGCAAGTAATAAATTAAAAATAGAATTAAAATTAAGATTTAAATTTATAATTAAAACACAAACAAGACAAGACGTTGTGCAAAGACAAGACAAAGAAGTAGCAGCAATATTGATGTATAGTTAGCAATATGAACATTGATGTAATGTACGGTATTTGCAATCTAGATACATAAATATAGTCAACAGATATGCAATATAATAAATAAATAATAAATAATAGAAATAGATAATATAGAAATTATCAGTGTTTGATAATAGTTGTTTAAGACATGTGTAAACAATGATAGGTCAGAATGTTTCACAGCAGAAGGATATCAAGGGTGTCAAAATACTTAAAGGTTAGTAGGAGATTTTCAGTTCTTTTCTACCTGCACTCTCGTCTTTGCAGGACAGTGGCTCACATGTATAAAAGTTCTGTTTTTAGAGGTGGTTGAGGAGGTGTGGAAGATCCCAGGTGGCAGCCTGGTGTTAAGGAGTCTGACAGCTTGGGGGTAAAAACTATTCTGCAGCCTGGCAAATCTGGCTCTGATGCTGCAGTATCTTCTCTTGGACGGGAAAAGTGTGAAAAGTCCATGTGAGGGGTGTAAGGGGTCCTGCACAATGCTGCAGGCCTTGTGGACACTGCATTTGTAAAATATGTCCTGTAGTGAAGGAAGAGGTACCCCAATAATGTTCTCTGCTGTCTTCACTATCCTTTGCAGGCGCTTGCGGTCAGATATGTTGCAGTTGCCATACCAGAAAGTGATGCAGCTGGTCTGAACACTCTCAATGGTGCCTCTGCAGAACATGGTGAGGATGGAAGGGGGAAGACTTGCTTGCTTCAGCCGCCTCAGGAAGTGTAGTCTCTGCTGGGCTTTCTTGATTAATGATGAGGTGTTATGCGTCCATGTAAGTTCCTTAGTTATGTGCATACCGAGGAACTTGGTACTCCTAACACTCTCCACATCTAGACCGTTGATGCTGAGTGGGATGTGGGCAGGATGTGATTTTCTGAAGTCCACAATGATCTCTTTTGTCTTGTCGGCATTGAGAGATAGATTGTTGTATTCACACCATGCAGACAGCTGTTCCACCTCATCTCTGTATGCTGTTTCATCATCCCTGCTTATCAGTCCCAGCACCGTTGTATCATCCACAAACTTGATGGTGTGGTTGGTGTTGTGCGTGGCTGTGCAGTCGTGAGTCAGCAGGGTGAAGAGCAGTGGACTAAGCACGCAACCCTGCAGCGCTCCAGTGCTCAGTGTGATGTTGCTGGAAGTGTCAAGAAGTCCAGGATCCAGTTGCAGAGGGTGGTGTTCAGGACAACCTGCTCAGTTTTACAACCAGCTTTTGAGGGATGATTGTGTTGAAGGCAGAGCTAAAGTCTATGACTAGCATCCTGACATATGTGTCTTTTTTATCCAGATGTGTCAGGGAGAGGTGAAGGGCAGAGCATATGGCATCCTCAGTTGACCTGTTTGAGCGGTATGCAAACTGAAGAGGGTCAAGGGAGGCAGGAAGATTAGTCTTTATATGTGACATGACTAACCTTTCGAAGCACTTCATGATGATTGGCGTGAGTGTAATTGGTCGGTAGTCATTCAAGCATGTCACTGATGACTTCTTCGGCACTGGTATGATGGTGGTCGATCTGAAGCATGCTGGGACTGACGACTGGCTCAGAGATGTGTTGAAGATGTCTGTGAGGACACCAGCCTGTTGACTGGCACATTCTTTGAGCACACAACCAGGTATTTTGTCAGGTCCTGCATCCTTGCGTGGATTGACTCTGAATAGAGTCCTCTTCACGTCAGTTATGGTTAGACAGAGTACCTGGTCAGTGGAGGGAGGTGTTGCTTTTCTCGCAGGCTCTTTGTTCTGCGCCTCAAACCTTGCAAAGAAGTTGTTCAGCTCATCCGGTAGGGAGGCATCACCATCGCTGCTGTGTGGGTTGGGCTTGTAGTTTGTAATTGTCTGAATGCCCTGCCACATACGACGTGTGTCTCTGGTGCTGCTGAAGTGTTTGTTAATCCTCTGCACGTATGGCCACTTAGCTCTCCTTATAGCGCGAGACAGGTTGGCTCTGGCCACCCTGAGGGCGGCCTTGTCTCCAGATCTGAAGGCTGCATTTTTGATCTTGAGCAGCTTGTGCACTTCTCTAGTCATCCAGGGCTTTTGGTTGGCTCTTGTGGTAATATCCTTGGTAACAGTAATATCCTCTATGCATTTGGAGATGGAGCCAGTCACAGAGTCTCTGTACTCCTCCAGATTGATGGAGTCACCATCCATAGCAGCCTCCCTGAAAATGTCCCAGTCTATCAATTCAAAGCAGTCTTGAAGAGCTGAAACAGTACCAACCTGCCACACTCTGATGTTCTTGCGGGCTGGTTTAGTGCGCTTCAGCAGGGACTTGTATGCAGGAACCATAAACAAGCTGATATGGTCTTAGTAGCCGAGGTGGGGGTGGGGTAGGGCCTTGCAGGCGTCAGGAGTGCTCGTGTAAACATTGTCCAGACAGCTTCCCCCTCTAGCAGCAAAGTTCACATTCTGGAAGAATTTTGGGAGAACTGACTTCAAGTTGGCATGATTGAAGTCTCCAGCAATAATGAAAAATGCCTCGGGGTGCATTGTTTGCAGTTTGCTGATGATCTCGTAGAGTTCCACTAGCACCTGGTTAGCATTTGCGCTAGACGGGAGGTAGACGGCAACCATCAGCATGCAACTGTATTCCCTCGGCAAGTAAAAAGGCCGGCACCTTACTGATAAAACCTCTATCAGCAGGGAACAGTGTTGTGCGACTGAGGCAGTGTTCGTACACCACTCTCTGTTCACATAAACACACAGTCCCACCCCCCTTCACGGGTCTTACCGGACAAAGAGGCGTCTCTGTCCGCTCGGAAGATGGTCAGTCCATCTAGCAGGATGGCCAAGTCTGCAATGTTTTCCTGGAGCCATGTCTCAGTGAAAATAAAGATGCAATAGTCTCTTATTTCCCACTACTTGGCCCGCTGCAGCTTTATGTAATCCAGCTTGTTGTCCAGCGATCGGACGTTCGGGAGCAGAATGGACGGTATCGCAGGTCTGATGGGGTTAGTTTTTAGCCTTGTTCTAACACTGCCGAGTTTCCCTCATTTCTGCTTTCCGCCAGCTCAGCTTCTCAGGCTGCCGAAGTAAGCAAAGGCTGTGGAGCATCTCTGTCACCTCACTGGATATTTCAGCTCAGTTTCTTCGGAAATCGAGCAGGATTTGCCGCTCGTAAATGTATGTCTAAGTGCCACTATCATTTAAATCTACTCCTTTTCTTATACTAGTTGACAAGACAGGCGCTATATAATTCCTTTTGCTTGTTTAAGAGTAGGACATTCAAATCACTAAATCTCCTGATTTCTGTTTTACCTCCTTAATCTGCAGTGATTCAGACATCATCCCTTTCTGTGTTTATCTTTTTAACCTAAATATTAAAAATCTGCATTCTCTTCTGTCTTTTCTTTCCAGATTCATATAGTCATTGGTATTATATTATTACTCATCAATTTCATTCAGCTTATGTCTATACGTCTCTACTCATTCCAAGAGTGTTTGTGAGAAGCAGAATGCTCCTTCTCACAATGTTCCTTCCTCTTTGCATTATATTTGAAAATGAATGTCTCAATAAGCAGCATTTACCTGGCATTGAAAGAATCTCAGAATAAAATAAGTAAGCAAAAACAATGACGAGATGGTCTGAAGGGTTTTTGGCTGGCAAAAGCTATACACCAATAACAATACATGGTTTTGTCCCAAATACTAAGTTACAATCAATAGTTCTCACAATCAAAGTAGGTGTACTTATGATTCTGGTGTAGGCAATGCTTTGTTCCTTTACTGTTAGACTTTGTTTGGCATGTGGAAGATTCTTCAGCATACTTTCTTTCTTTGTCCAGATGCTCTTGTCCTTTGTTACATTGGTCGCACCTTCTGGTTGCAGGAGTTAATGCAGTTGCTCTTCAGGGTTCAAACACACTGTTTCAGTCCTCTTCTTCCTAGCAAAATCTTGTCTGTGGGCAACTGGTGATCAGTCAGCTAATGTTTCTAGTGAAACAAATGTGTGGATCTACATACAGTTTTCCTTTGCTTGGGCATTAGATACCTTAGCAAGGTTTGGACTAGTGGCTCCCCTTGTCCATCTCATTTTACAGACAGTTGTCAATGTTCTATTTCAACACTGGTTACCCTTTGTGGTTATGGCTTGGCCAAGCAGCGAGCTTGATGCAACCCAGATTTGGGGTGTGCAAAGGGTTTACAGGAAGGAACAGACATCTTGCCATTGGATTCTTGGTTGCACAAAAACCCATCCATTTTAGTTGACCACTGGAGCAAATTTTGTCCATCAGTATTACCCATCATTCAGCTATGGTCCTTTGTCTCTGAACAAGTATTTAAATGGTGCCTCACAGAGAAACCTCTTGGGTGTTATTGGGTGATTGATCATTTTATCAGATAAGGCTGAGAGGCTGTATTCCAAACAGAGGCACAATTAGAAAAAGTCAAAACTCTTGAGCTGACATTAGGAGTGTCTGGCTCTGCCTTCTAAGCCAAAGACTAACCAGTCTACCCTAGAGCCCGCATTCTAAGATACAAACTGTGAGTGCCCATGAGGCTTTCCAGGATGTCAGAAGAGAAATTAACGTAATAAATAAGGAGCATACAGTGCATCCGGAAAGTATTCACAGCGCATCAATTTTTCTACATTTTGTTCTGTTACAGCCTTATTCCAAAATGGATTAAATTCGTTTTTTTCCTCAGAATTCTACACACAACACCCCATAATGACAATGTGAAAAAAGTTTACCTGAGATTTTTGCAAATTTATTAAAAATAAAAAAACTGAGAAATCTTATGTACATAAGTATTCATAGCCTTAATGCTCAAAACTTTGTTGATGCACCTTTGGCAGCAATTACAGCCTCAAGTCTTTTTGAATATGATGCCACAAGCTTGGCACACCTATCCTTGGCCAGTTTCACCCATTCCTGTTTGCAGCACCTCTCAAGCTCCATCAGGTTGGATGGGAAGCGTCGGTGCACAGCCATTTTAAGATCTCTCCAGAGATGTTCAATCGGATTCAAGTCTGGGCTCTGGCTGGGCCACTCAAGGACATTCACAGAGTTGTCCTGAATCCACTCCTTTGATATCTTGGCTATGTGCTTAGGGTCGTTGTCCTGCTGAAAGATGAACCGTCGCCCCAGTCTGAGGTCAAGAGCGCTCTGGAGCAGGTTTTCATCCAGGATGTCTCTGTACATTGCTGCAGTCATCTTTCCCTTTATCCTGACTAGTCTCCCAGTCCCTGCTGCTGAAAAACATCCCCACAGCATGATGCTGCCACCACCATGCTTCACTGTAGGGATGGTATTGGCCTGGTGATGAGCGGTGCCTGGTTTCCTCCAAACGTGACGCCTGGCATTCACACCAAATAGTTCAATCATTTTCTTTCTCATGGTCTAAGAGTCCTTCAGGTGCCTTTTGGCAAACTCCAGGCGGGCTGCCATGTGCTTTTTACTAAAGAGTGGCTTCCGTCTGGCCACTGTACCATACAGGCCTGATTGGTGGATTGTTGCAGAGATGGTTGTCCTTCTGGAAGGTTCTCTCTCCACAGAGGACCTCTGGAGCACTGACAGAGTGATCATCGGGTTCTTGGTCACCTCCCTGTCTAAGGCCGTTCTCCCCTGATCGCTCAGTTTAGATGGCTGGCCAGCTCTAGGAAGAGTCCAGGGGCCTCATGTATAAACGGTGCGTACGCACAGATATGTTACATACTCCCGTTTCCACGCTCAAATCGCGATGTATAAAACCTAAACTTGGCGTAAAGCCACGCACATTTCCACGGTAACTCATACCTTGGCGTACGCAATTTCTCCGCTCGGTTTTGCAGACTGGCGGCACCCAGAGTCAAAGCAGTGCTACTGTTCCTGTGTGCTCATCCTTTCTTTCTTAGCTCCACATTCCTGAAGCGGCTTTATAAATACACTGAAATTAACTGCATATTGTTTATTAGTGTAATGCATCTGATTGTAATTAACCTGTAGCAATATAATGGTCCAGGGAATAGCCATAGTATTCCAAATACCATAACTGCTTTAGTGTTGTTACGCTCACTGCATCTTGTTCTTCTTTTTGCTGCTCCCGTTAAGGGTTGCCACTGCGGATCATCTTTTTCCATATTACTCTCACTGCACCACTCGGAGTATTTATATCACTGTATCTGAGTGTGAATCACAGCAGCAGCTGATTGGAAAGAGAATTATCTGTATACTGTTTTAAGTACACACTACCTCAACCACGGCAAAAAGCGTCAAAGCCTTTCCTGTACGGACCTCGCGTTTCAGAAACAGTTTCATCCCAAGAACTATAAACGCACTCAATCAGTCCATCAAGTGCTCCTTGTAGAACTGTTTGTACTTATAAGTACAATCACCTCACTGTAAACTTACACTACAGTTATAATATTGCACAACCTGCACTACTTTATAAAGTGCGTATGATGACAATATCATTTTTAAGATGAAATGCAGCAAAATATGTTGCTTATAGTATACAGATAAACTTTAACTTCATTTAAATAAGCTGTATTGTTAATAATTAAACATGTGAGGACACGGTGCCGCAGCGTATAGCTAGTTCACGGATAGCTCCTGCCTTGCGCTGTATTCTTGCTGGTGCTGACGCGACACTGGAAGGATAGACGAATAGAATAATTAAACATGTACTACGAAGATATTTCAATGTTCCTTAAAAGTTTTGAAGAATCAGCATTCTAAGCTTACAAATGGCTTAACGACTATTACAGAGCTGATTGTGTGGCGATTGGGTTTTTGGAGAAAGAAAAGTAAGGACAGGAATTGGAGGTTAGTACGTTTGAAAGAGACAGTACTTCTATAATAAATTATTTCATCGAAGGTCGCACATGGCGCAGCAAGCCTCTTGCGTGAGATATGAACAATCACTGCGCCACCGTGTTCCCATGTTTAATAATATGCTTTCATTCCTATCATCATGAAAATGATATCACGTATACATCTCAGTATTTTAATTATTCAGAGAGCTGTAATATCTCGAATGTAATGGATTCTGTGTCCTGTCGGAGAAAGAGAAAGAACGGAAGCACGTAGTGATTCACACACATAGAGCACATAGAAGATCAAACACAGAACAAAGCATTTAATGTGCTACTTGAGAAACTAGTAAAATAAACGATTTTAAGATGAAGTTTATGATGTTCTACTTTAATGGCAAAATACACTAAAATTAAATTAAAGTGGAAATTTCGAGATTAAAGTTGACATTTCGTGCTTTTTTCCCACTGTGTGCCTATTTTTTTGTCTGTACCCTAATAAGCTTTCATATGACACTCAGATGGTGGGCTACGACTTGCCTTTTCATGGCGACTTTGATATGTGATTTCTTTTTTATTTCAGGCACTGTGCGACTTTGTGAACTCGATCTTTCGAGTTTCTCCAACACTCTGTCACTCGATCAACTTTCTTTTGTTGATTATACCACTGTTTAAACCAACAAATAGTACGTTTTTCCTTTGCCTCCACTTGGTATTCGCTGAAATTCTTATATTTTCACCTGTGCTTTTCCCATTGTCTTTTCTCAGAAGGCTATTTATATCGATTTGCATATTCAAAGAGGCGTAATTCTGGGAGGAGTTGGGGCGGGACAGAAGGCGCGTGCACGTGCGTTACTTTTCACACTGATTGGGATTTATGTAGTGGAAGAACGTTAAAGTTTGCATGCACACAGATTCCTGCATCTGGATTTTTCTGTGCGTACACACAATCCCGCTTTTGTGCTTACGCCATGTTATAGTGTGAGTTCTACGCACAGCGTTATACATGAGGCCCCTGGTGGTTTCGAACTTCTTCCACTTACGGATGATGGAGGCCACTGTGCTCATTGGGACCTTCAAAGCAGCAGAAATTTTTCTGTAACCTTCCCCAGATTTGTGCCTCGAGACAATCCTGTCTCGGAGGTCTACAGACAATTCCTTTGACTTCATGCTTGGTTAGTGCTCTGACATGAACTGTCAGCTGTGGGACCTTATATAGACAGGTGTGTGCCTTTCCAAATCATGTCCAATCAACTGAATTTACCACAGAATTTAGTCCAATTAAGCTGCAGAAACATCTCAAGGATGATCAGGGGAAACAGGATGCACCTGAGCTCAATTTTGAGCTTCATGGCAAAGGCTGTGAATACTTACGTACATGTGCTTTCTCAATTTTTTTATTTTTAATAAATTTGCAAAAATGTCAAGTAAACTTTTTTCACGTTGTCGTTATGGGGTGTTGTGTGTAGAATTCTGAGGAAAAAAATTTATTTAATCCATTTTGGAATAAGGCTGTAACATAACAAAATGTGGAAAAAGTGATGCGCTGTGAATATTTTCCGGATGCACTGTATATAACACTGAATTAAACCCAAGAGCAATTCTCTGGCCCTTGAAAATGCAAAAGTACCAAATGATGGAATCATGATTTGGTACATTTTTAAATCTTTTGTTGCTAAAGTTCACAAATTTCCATTTATAGTTTTGCTCTGCAGAAGTTAATTTGTTTGAAAAATAAATAAAAGGATGTAGCCTGTCAGTGCCAGGGAAGCACAGAGAGAGAGAGAGAGAGAGAGAGAGAGAGAGAGAGAGAGAGAGAGAGAGAGAGAGAGAGAGAGAGAGAGAGAGAAAGATAAAGAGAGAATAGCCCCAACCTCAATACTGGAAGCTTCCACTTCATCTTTGAACTGCAATGAAGTATCAGGATGATACTTAGACTGTAGTGAACCTTTTTTAAAGAAAAAAGTTGTTTTGGGCATCCTGAATCCACATATAGTAAATTTACAAGAAGACATTTTTATGAATGAAGCGACTGGTGAAATATTTAAAGTTTTTTATAAATGATGTTAATATTTTGTTAAGTTGCAGAACTCACAACATGTTGCACTTGTTTGAGATTTTCTGGGACCTTTAAAGTGGCTGCTACCTTGAACTGATCCATACTAAGACCTACTGATTCATAAGTTTAGCCTGTACATGATTTTGATAATGCTTTTATTTTCATTTCCATTGTCCATACATAGATTACCATCCATTACCATTACCATCAAAATATGGTCCCTTCTATATAGTAATCATGTACCAAGTGTGGAGAGAGTTCTAAGAACTTCTGTTTGCTGAAAACGTCTTTATAATCTTTGTAGGGGATCGGTAGCATTTCAACAAAGAAACATACAGCAGCAGGTAGTTTAATTTTCTGAAGACAACACTTGAAACAAAACATTCCTCAACTCTTTACGTTATAAGAACAGCAATTTATCTTGGAGTTATGTCAGTTTAAAAAGGGAAACCCCAATTGTATGTGTGGTGTGGAGCTATCGAAACAAAACAGTGTAAACGTTTCTTCAAAATGTAGGCAACCAATCCAAAGGTTTACAGTAAAATTAATATATTCTATAATAGTGCAGCATAGAGGTGCAGTGGCAGTGCTACTGCCTCACAGTAAGGAGACCAGGGCTTGAATCGCAAGACCTGCATGCATAAAGTTTGCATTTTCTCCCCATGTCTTCATTAGTTTCTTTCAGGTGCTCCAGTTTCCTCCCAATGTCCAAAGACATGCATGTTAGGTGAATGGACAACAATAAATTGGCCCTAATGTGTGTTTTGGAATTGTGTGTATGTGTTCACCTTGCGATGGACTGGCACCCTGTCCAGGGTTCGTTCTTGTCTTGCGCCCTAAACTAGCAAGGATAGGCTATAGCCCCATTTCTAACCCTGGTCTGAATTAAGCCTCCCAGCCTCCAGTTTGGAGCTTGCCCCAAGCCTGGACAAATGGAAGGTTTGGCATCAAGAAAGGTAACATGCTGAAACTTATAAAAAATCAAACCCAAATTGAAGTGGGAAAAGCAGGAGAAAATTGGAATATTCTATAGACTATTCCCAATAGGTTCAGATAGTCTGTATGTATAAAGACCTCAGAATCACAGTAACTGGTAGGCAGGACATTGTTTAAACTAGGAAATGGGATGGCAGGTAGTTTAGGACAGGCAAGGTTTAGAACTGTACATGAAGGAACGAACAATGGCATTAAAATAAATATACATAGAAACGTAAATTCTAACCCAAACTTTAAGTGCAAAAATAAAATAAGTGACAATATAAAATAGTTTTCCTTAATGATAGAAGTATCTAAAATCAGTGACTGTTTTTTAACACAGTGTGTTGAAGCACCTATGTGGGGGGAAGCCTACCTAGATTTAGTATTTTGTAATAATCAAGATAAAATTCAGGGTGCACTGTGGAGGTGAATGAACCACCAGGGTCAAGTGACCATAATATAATACAGTTCTCAGTGTTTTGGAAGAGTGAGGATGCAAAGAAAATTGTTAAGTTTAGCATAGGTAGGGCAAATTTTGAGCAGATGTGGCAAAGTCAAAAGAGGGTGGACCGGGATAAGCTTTTAAGTGTAGATACAGTCAATGTACAATGGAACAGATTTTAAAAAATTACATATGATGCATGACCAAAACCAAAATTTTGAATTAGTAAGAAATAAAAAAAACCTCAGCAGTGGGTTAATAAAAAGTTGGAAAAGAAGCTACAATAGAAAAAATACCTGTATAAGACATATAAGACTAATAACTTCAATGTGAATTGTAGGGCGTATGAAAACATGAGGGGAACCATTAAGAAGGATATTAGGGAAACTAAAAGGCAATGGCCAACGATGAAATAGAGTCCTCCCCGACATCTGAGATTGTCGCAGCTAACCACGATTCAGCAGCTTTGACTCCACACCGTGTCGCTTACTTTCAGGGCCAACTGAGTTTTATTCAGCGCCTTGTCAGAGCAATGACGTTAATGATGAGGGAATCAGCCTGTTTCATCTATGCAGGTGGGGGTTTAACATTAGAATTACCAAAGCCTGCGAAAAAACCTGTAATCCTGGCCCAGTTTAAGTCCCTTCGCACCTCTCTGTCAGCATCGTTTGTGTTGTAAATGTGTCGATAAGCACAAGCATCCAGCAGCCTACTATCCCATCCCCCCACCGAGGCAGAAAGGGCAGAAAGTTTTCTCAGCTCAAGTCTGTTTACCTGCATGTGAGTTGCCAGGAGTTGTATAGGGTAAATAATATATCATTATTTGGAATGCGTGCATTTCATGTGTGTTCTATGTTTACAACAATCTATGTAAACACATCATTAAAACAGAAAACTTTTTCATGTTTTAGTAATAATTGAAAAAATGTAGACATTGAAGTGTATAATATGTGAAGCCTGAAGTCCAAATATAAAATAAACACTTTCACAAAGGGTACAAGTATAACAGAACAAGTGCGCTTTTATTCAAGAATATAACTGTAGAAAAAGAACTTGCGACATTGACACACATAACTGGTTTGGTGGCGTAGCAGTAAGAACTGCTGACTCGTAATAAAAAGGTCGCTGGTTTGACCCTGAATGCCTCAGTTTTGAGAAGTGAGCTACTCTTATTCTTACTATTGTAGAACATACATTTGATTTGAGGCTGCAACAGCAGGTGTAAATTTATGGTACTTGTAAAGGGTAGCATTTTTTTTTTTAATTCAGTTTTATTCTCTCAGTCATGTTCATGCTCCCCCCGATCTGACACTGCTGTTTTCACATAAAGATGTGCTATAACAGAGGTTAACTCAGATGATGATGAGGGTTCTACATCAGAGAAAGAGAACAGAAGCCCTCCCCACAAGAAACGTCCACTCACACATAAGAACAACGCAGCTGCACCAGGTGTAAAGGCAAAAGAATGCGCATCGCAGTACTTTGTATATAAAATCCAGATTTAATGTTAGTTACCTATTTACCTTGATTTATTTACTTATCTTCCTACAGTGTAAAGTCACAAGTAGACTGCAGAGCTTCCTGTGTATGATTGACATGGGCATCCTGTGTTTGTCACACCCTAACACAAGTTCTGTTTCTGCAGTCATATACCCTGAATTGCAGCACTTCCGCCACACTCGGAAGTGCCACAGGAAGATCATCGCAAAGCACCTGGAGCACATTCGGGGCATTATAAAAGGAGCCACCTCACTTCATTAGTGGAGCCGAAGTTGGGAGGAAGAGGACAGAGCTTGTATGTGGAGGAGTGAAGGTGGCAGAAAGAGAAGAAGGGAGAGAAAATGGATTGAGTTTGGCTGGTTTGAGCATTGTGTGGTGCTGTACAATATTGAAGAACATAATTAAACGTGTGTGTTTTGGACATTTGTTGTCTGTCTGTCTGTGTACAGGAGCTGAAATATCACATTCCATTAGGTCAAATTATCTCAAGGCATAACATGAGCTACTACAGCTATGCTGACGACACATAACTGTATTTATCAATAGCGCCTGATGACCTTGACTCTCTTGTTTCACTGACACAATGTCTTACTTGTGTTTCTGAATTGATGAGTAGTAATGTTCTTAAACTATATAAGGAGAAATCAGAAATCTTAGTGATTGGAAAAATATGAATATAATGAGAGTATTAGAAGTAAACTTGATCCATTAGGCTTAAAAGTCAAGACAGAGGTAAAGAATTTAGGGGTAATTATCGACTCTGTCCTAAATTTTAAATCACATATTATTCAGAGGTGGCACGGTGGTGCAGTGAGTAGCGCTGCTGCCTCGCAGTTAGGAGACCTGGGTTCACTTCCCAGGTCCTCCCTGCGTGGAGTTTGCATGTTCTCCCCATGTCTGCGTGGGTTTCCTCCAGGTGCTCTGGTTTCCTTCCACAGTCCAAAGACATGCAGGTTAGGTGCATTGGTGATTCTAAATTGTCCCGTGTGTGGCACCCTGCCCGGGGTTTGTTTCTTGCCTTGCGCCCTGTGTTCGCTGGGATTGGCTCCAGCAGACCCCCGTGACCCTGTAGTTAGGATACAGTGGGTTGGATAATGGATGGATGGATGGATATTAATCAGATTACTAGGACAGCATTTTTTCACTTAAGAAATGTAGCAAAAGTTAGATCCCTTATAACTTTGCAAGATGCCGAAAAATTTGTTCAAACATTTGTTTTTAGTCGACTAGATTACTGTAATACACTCCTCTCAGTACTACCCAAATAAGACATCAATTGATTGCAACTAGTGCAGAATGTAGCTGCCAGAATCTTAACTAGGAAAAGAAAATCCAAGCACATCTCTGCAGTTTTGATGTCACTACATTGGTTACCCGTGCCATTTAGAAATGACTTTAAAATACTGTTTATGGTTTACAAAGCCTTAAATAATCTCGCTCCATCATATATTTTGGAGTGCCTTTCACCTTACACTCCAAATAGTAACCTTAGATCTTCAAATGAGTGTCTGCTTATAATTCCAAGAGCTAAACTTAAAAGAAGTGGTGAGACAGCTTTCTTCTGTTATGCATCTAAAATATAGCTTACCTATAGAAATTCGCCAGGCTAATATGGTGGAGCACTTTAAAAAACTGCTAAAAATCCATTATTTTAACATTGCTTTCTCATAGCTTTATTTTAGTGTAACCCAGATATTCTGTATATGCATTTAATTATCTTTTTTTTTCATTGTTCGGAAATCTGTACTAACCCCTACTTTCTCTGATGTTCTTTTTCCAGTTTTCTGTGGTGGCAATCTGCACCACCACCACCTGATCAAAGCACAGTGCAGTCCCTACATTGATGGATTAAAGGCCAGAGGTCCACATGACCATCATCGTCTAATTTTTCCATGTGAAGCCTGAAAAACATGAGGACTGATTTAGATCATTTATGTTAGGTAGAATGCCTAGTGTCATGGCTTCGGAACCCCTGCAGATTATGTTTTTTCTCCAGCCCTCTGGAGTTTTTTTTTTTGTTTTTTTCTGTCCTCCCTGGCCATCAGACCTTACTTTATTCTTTGTTAATTAGCAGTGCCTAATTTTATTTTTATATTTTTTCTTTCTTTATCTTGTAAAGCACTTTAAGCTACATCATTGTATGAAAATGTGCTATATAAAGAAATTTTGTTGTTGTTAGAGAGGAATATAGCAGATAAGGCAAAAGATGATCCAAAGATATTCTTTCGGTATTTTAGTAGTAAAAGAATAGTCAAGGAGTAGGTGAAGTGCATCAGGAATAGTAAAGGGAAAATAAAAGATAAACAGACAGTGAAACAGCAGGTGCTCTAAATTTGGTCTTAGAGGACTTCATATGTGAGAAAGTGGATTACTTCCCAGCAGTAAAAGGGACTACTAAGGAGGTATTGAGTGATTTGGAAATTGTAGAAGGAGAAGCACTACTTAGATTAAATAGGCTGAAATCAAACAAATCACAAGGACCAGATAATATTTAGCCTCAAGTTTTTAAGGAAGTTAGTGGGTATATATTGTAAGAGGAGAATGGGCATCCCAGCTGGCAAAGAGGAGGATTCATTACCAAAACAGGAGGCCAGAGCGGAACGGCAAACAAATTGGCTGGCAGGAAGGATAAATAACTTTGTGCCCGGCCAGTATCATTTAACACTAGAATTACCAGAGCCTACGAAAAAACTTGTAGATCCGTCCCACCTTAAATCGCTTCGCACCTCTCCATCAGCGTCTTTTGTCCTGTAAATGTGTCGATAAGTAGCAAGAAGCCTGCTATCACATCCCCCACCGCTGCACAGTTTTCTCAGCTCAAGTCTTTAGTAATAATTGACAAAATGTAGACATGAAGTGTATAATGTGTTAAGCCTGAATTCCAAATATCAATTAAACATTTTTACAAAAGGTACAAATATAACAGAACAAGTGTGCTTCTTTTCAATTATATTGCAGTTATATTCTTGAATAGAAGCGCACTTGTTCTGTTATATTTGCAGAGGGTGATGGTGTGAGAAACCTCATCAGAATTGGCAGAATTGGCCGATGTTAAGAGTGGTGTTTCACAGTTATCAATGCCAGGGCTGCTGATTTTTTTAATGTACTGTATATAAAGTATTTAGATAGCAATGTAAATAACAAGATAGTTAAATTTGCAGATGATACCAAGATAGCTGGATTGGCAGATAATCTAGAATCATTTGAATCATTACAGAGGAATTAGGACAGTATAGAGGCTTGGGTAGATTTCTGGCAGGTGAAACTTAATGTAATTAAATGCAAAGTATTACACATAAGAAATAAACATTTTAGATTTGAATATACAGTGGGAAGTCTGAAAATTGAAAATGCTACATATGAGAAGGATTTAGGAGTTGCAGTGGACTTGTAACTGTCAACTGCCAGACAGTGTTCAGAAGCCATTAAGAAGGCTAACAGAATGCTAGGCTATATGGCACAATGTGTAGGGTACAGGTCAAAGGAGGTTGTGGTCAAGCTTTATAACACCCTGCTTAGATCTCATCTTATCTACTGTGTCTGGTTTTGGTCACCAGGCTACAAAAAAGAGTAGTAGTGCTAGACAAAGTCCAGAGAAGAGCAACTAGGTTAATTCCAGGACAACACTAGATGAGTTATGAGAAGAGATTAAAAGAGCTGAGCCTATTCAGTTTAAGCAAAAGTAGATTAAGAGGAGACATGATTGAAGTGTTTAAAATTATGAAGGGAATCAGTTCAGTGGATCAAGGCTGTTATTTTAAAATGAGGTCATCAAGAACACAGGGACATAGTTGGAAAGTTTTGAGGGGAAATTTCACACACAGACATTAGGAAGTGTTTCCTCACACAGAGAGCCATAGACAGGTGGAATAAGTTAACAAGTAGTGTGATAGACAGTTGTACTTTAGAGACTTTCAAAACTAAACTTGATTTTGTTTTGGAAGAGTTAAGTGGATAGGACTGGTTCGGCTGAATGGCCTGTTCTTGTGTAGATTGTTCTAAAGTTTAGATTTGTAAAAGAAAGTATTCATGTGATTAAAAACCTTTGTTTATACCAATAACAACTAAATTTCTCTGTAAAGAACTGGATTTTATGGTACATTACCAAGACATTTTATAATGCATAACCCGGGATCAAGTGTCTTTTATACCCCAATCTGCGAGCAATCATTGTGACAAATTTAGATGTCATATCCTATAGCAATGCAGAGTTATTCTCTTTGGGACAAGGTTTCCCCCTATTTGGAAGCATAGTGTCCTTTTTTTGGAAACATTTAGTCTCTTGCACCTAAAAAATCTCTCAAAACAAGTACTGTAGCTTTGTTGAACGTTTTTGAGCATGGTGTAGCCTCCCAACTCACCAATTACTTAACTTCTAATAAATTGATAGAACCCTTTCAGTCTGGTTTTAGAGTGCAGCACAGCTGTGAAACTGCTTTAATTTAAGTAACCAATGATATCACTTATGGCAGCAGACTCTGGACAAATCAGTGTATTAATTCTGTTAGACCTCAGTGAAGCATTTGACACTGTAAAACATGACATTCTACTGTCCAGAATGGAAAATATTCTTGGTATCTCTGGCATTGCCCTCCAGTGGTTTAAATCCTATCTGACTGATAAGCAAGAGCCTGTTAATCTTGGAAACAGCAGATCTAGCACAGCACCGGTCTCACAAGCAGTTCCTTAAGACTCTGTCGTCATCCCTCTGCCCTTCTCTATGCTTCCCTTAGGCCATATTATTTGTAGCTTAGGACTAAGTTATCATTTTTATGCAGATGGTTCTCCACTCTATTTCAGAGTTAAATGAGAAACTTCATCAGAGCTTTCTCAGATCACAACTTGCCTCAGTGAAATGAAAACCTGGATTGGGCATAACTTAATAAAAATTAAGTTGAAACAAAACTAAACTCTTGCAAATTGGCACTACAGTATAGCACTATAGTGCAACTTAAGAAATTGAGCTCCTTTGCAGCTGTTAATGGTGAGAAGTCAGGGAAAATATGAATAAGATTATTTTTAAATATAATCTCTTGCTTGTGTATGAGAAGTGCCATCACATCAAGCTTACATCGTAATCGCTCAAAGCGGACAGCTGCTGCTATCTCAATGTCGAGTTTAAAATTATCTCCAATTATTTTAGAGAGTAATTCTACTGCAAATTTCACTGGGCTTGAGCTTTCTCATTTCTCAGGTATACCCTCAATTCTTATTTTTTTCTTCTGCACCCATCTTCCAGGGCCGCAAGTCTGTCTCCGAGTTTTTTGCATTTGGAATTCGCAGCTGTAGCTTTTTCATCGGCGTTAGACGCCAATTGTTCCGCTGTTTCAACTCGAGCCATGAATGCCTGCTTAACATCATCCAGCTGATCTGTAACGTCATTAATCTGGTCGGTAAGCATTTTCAGTTTGGATCTATTTTCTTCGATGTGTTCCTCTAATTTCTCCAACATGCCTTTAAAGTTCACGTCAAAATGTTTAAATAGGTGCGTTTCCCGGTCTTTGTTATCTTTCTTAAGCTCGTTCTTAAGCTCGATATTTGCCTTCTTAAGCTCATTCTTGTTCGTAGCCATGGCAGTGGCCAGTATAGCGATCATCTCTTTCAGTTTGGACAGTTCATTTCGGATTTCATGCTCCGCGAGTGGAAATGCAGCTCCTGTTACAGCAGGTGCTGCGGGCTCGCGATGAGTAGATGAGAGCACATCCTGCAGGGCCTTTCCTAGTCTCGAATGATCCTCAGATATCGGCGATCCATCGCGACCTGTATCACTTGCACCTTCGCTCCCATTTTCACTCTCAACTGGAGACGATACAATGGAGCGGGGTCCCAGGAAGTCTGCGCATTCGTCTGCCTGTTCCAGGTCAGTCTCCGAGAGGCCATGCCTTGCACTCGGGCCGGATGCCTGTCCAGACTTTGATGCAGCTTTAAATTTCTTTTCCGGTTCTTTCTGACTTTTTTTCTTGTTACTCATGCTTGTATATTGTAGTGGAAGTTCCTTGGTCGGGTTAAATACAGAATACCTCTAAATAATATGAAATACATGGGAAAATAAAGCCGCTGCTAGCGGAGCTCTGCTTCAGACGTCCATCTCCTATAACGGACGAGACCAACTCTCTGCAAAACGCACAGCCTACTTTAACATTAAAAAGTTGCTACAGAAAGCTGATATCAAAAACAGCCTCTTGTATCCCGCCAAACTGAAAGTGGAAGTTCAAAACCAATATTATGTATTTCCAAGCAAGGAAGAAGCTGAAAAGGAACTAAAGAAGCTGTTTCCGACACTTTTTTGAAAGTTAATAAGGAACCGTATTCTGTCAAGACATGGGAAGGACCTATCATCTGCTGTCGGATCCACTTTTAAAGAGACTGGTAATATAATTATACATCATTTTCTTTACTTGGACATTATATGTTTATGTCTTAATTACAGTTATAGACGTGAGTGTGGAAGTGTGGAAGTAATTAAAGTAGGGTTGTTTTTTTTTTTTTTTTTACTACCTTAAAGTAGACTGTTTAACATCATACTCTTGGTTTATTGCTATTTCTACTATTTCTACTATTACATTACACTGTTACATTAGGATTTACTATGTTTATCCTAGACTACTTTTTAGAATCATTTCCAGGGTTCTTTCTTTTATTACAGTATCTTAATATCTTAATATCTTAAAATTGCTGAAGATTATTTTAAGCTTAAACACTGTTAATGATTATATTTTCGGCAGATAGTATTTAGAATTCAGCTGCAATAGATATCTCTTTGTTTTAATTCTCTAACGCCGCTGCGGGGTGGGGTTTGTTTTGTTTTGGACATGCTCTGTCTCTTTGTATGTCAGAGGACCGGGACATCGCGAAGTGGTATCAAGCCTCATGTGGAGAGGCAAAATGGGGGGGGTGGGGGGATAAAGGGAGGAGAGGAGAGCAGGCTATATCTAATCTATTCTTCTAATCCTTATAACTATAAATATCAATGCAACAATAGGCTAAAATGCAATAACTCATGGGGAATTTTGAAATTAAGATTAAAACTGCCTCACTACCAGTTAAGACTATAAAATGACATTAAAAACTCAGAATCAATGTCTCCATGATGGGACAGTTAACATTGTGAGCTGGAATGTTAAAGGCCTGAATCACGGATTAAAGAGAAAGTATGCTCTCACCTAACAGGCTTAAACGCTAAAATAGTATTTTTACAGGAGACCCACTTACTAAGCAAGGATCAGTTCAGACTACAAAAAGACTGGACTGGCCAAATGTTCCATTCTAGCTTTATAAAGAAAACTAGAGGGGTGGGAATTCTCATACACAGAACAGTTCCATTTGTAGCATCAGATGTAGTATCGGACCCTGAAGGGAGATATGTGATGGTCATGGGCAACTTATTTAACAGTAAAATGATTTTGATAAATGTTTATGCACCCAATGTTGATGATAAGGAATTCATGCAAAATCTATTTGCATCCATTCCCAATGTGAACACTCATAAAATTATAATGGCTGGGGACTTTAATTGTGTTTTAAATCCACTCTTAGATAGGACTCCTGTGACAGGGGGGACGACATCTAACACTGCAAAGACAATTACACAGTTTTTAAATGACCACAACTTGTCAGACCCCTGGAGGTTTCTTAACCCAAATGCAAGAACATATTCGTTCTACTCACCAGTGCATTATAGCTACTCAAGAATTGATTATTTTTTTATAGATAATAATTTCCTGCCTACGATTAAATTGTGCAAATACGACACAATTGTTATCTCCGACCATGCCCCTCTAGTCTTGGAGCTAAAATCATTAAGCCCCTCACACTCACCTCGCAGATGGCGTCTTAACCCTCTTCTATTGGCAGACGAGAACTGCACAGAATTTATATCCAAACAAATCAGCTTCTTCCTAGAGACAAACACGCCCACAGAGGTTTCTGCAGGAACACTCTGGGAAACTCTAAAGGCCTTCTTAAGAGGAAAGATTATTTCATATCTTTCCCACAGAAATAAATTAGAAACCAAGAAAGTGTCAGAGCTAAGAAATGAAATTACTAGAATAGATGAAGAACAAGCCAGGGGTCCAAGTGAAGCTCTTCACAGGAAAAGGCAGGACCTGCATAAAGAACTTAACATCTTAACAACTAAAGAAACTGAACAACTCATTTATAAGTCAAGACATCATTACTATGAACACGGAGAAAAAGCTAATAAGCTTTTAGCTCAACAAATTCACAAACAAGAAGTTCGCAATGCAATACCAGTAATCACCAACACGAATGGAGAAGAAATCATTGACCATAAAAATATAATGCACGCATTTAGAGATTATTATAAATCCTTATATTCTACTGAGTTCAAAGAAGACAACACACAATCTAATGCATTTCTGGATACGCTACAGACACCACAAATAATCCTCACAGGTGGCGCAGTGGTAGTGCTGCTGCTTTGCAGTAAGGAGACTGTGGAAGATTGTGGGTTCGCTTCCCGGTTCCTCCCTGTGTGGATAGTGCTTTGAGTACTGAGAAAAGTGCTATATAAATGTAATGAATTATTAAATAGATGCTTTAAGTGCTGAGGAACTGGATAAACCTCTGACACTAACAGAATTACTAGATGCTATAAAGTCACTTCAAAGCGGGAAATCAGCAGGCCCTGATGGTTACCCCGTAGAATTTTATAAGAAATTCTCCACTCAGCTAGCTCCCCTCTTATTGGCAACATTTACAGAAGCTAGAGACAACCAAATACTACCTCAAACATTTTGTCAAGCATTAATCACTGTCTTTCCTAAACAAAATAAGGACTTGTTACTGTCGAAATTCTTATCAGATAAAGGGGATTATCAGAGAAGGACTGGAACAGAAAATTTCTCTATATGCAGATGATATGGTTTTATATATTTCAGACCTAGAAAACACTGTCCCTGCAGTTTTAACAGCACTAACAGAATTTCAAAAGATATCTGGTCTTAAAATTAATCTGAATAAAAGTACACTCTTTCCAGTGAATTCACAAGCATATAATATTAGATTGGACACCCTACCTTTTACCATAGCAGATCAGTTTAAATACCTAGGGGTAAAAATCACAAGTAAACATAAAGGTCTTTATCAACAAAATTTTGCCATCTGTATGGAAAAAATTAAGCAAGACTTGCATAGATGGTCAACCCTTCATCTCACTCTAGCCGGAAGAATTAACATTGTTAAGATGAATATCCTTCCTAAACTTCTTTTTTTATTTCAAAATATTCCAATATATATAAGTAAATCGTTTTTTAAACAGTTAGATTCAACAATAACCTCATTCATTTGGAACTCAAAACACCCACGTATCCGAAGAGCAACCCTACAAAGACCTCAGGCAGAAGGTGGCATGGCTTTACCTAATTTTCAGTTTTATTACTGGGCAGCAAACATACAAGCCATAAAAACCTGGACACAAATAAATGAACATACACAGGCTTGGTCCGCAATAGAAGTAAAATCCTGTAGTACTTCTTTATACTCCCTGCTCTGCTCTCCAGTAAATGCAAGTTATCGCAAATATACTAATAACCTAATTGTGCTTGACTCACTCAGAATATGGAACCAACTTAGAAAGCATTTTAAGATGGAAAATCTTTTATCTGTGGCACCTCTGCAAGAGAACCACCTCTTTTAACCCTCCCAAACATATCCAGTTTTTAATACCTGGAAAAGTTTTGGGATTAAAATGCTCAGAGATCTTTATATAGACAACATATTTGCATCTTTTGAACAATTACGTTCAAAATTCAACCTCCCAGCTACACATATCTTTCACTATCTTCAAATTAGAAATTTCGTTAAACAGAAATTGCCCGATTTCCCCCACCTCGCACCCTCCACAATGCTGGAAAAAATACTGCTCAATTTCAAGGAATTAAACACCATTTCCGCATTATATAAAATCCTATTATTTATTTATTTATAAAGCACTTTAAAAACAACCTCAAGGCTGACCAAAGTGCTGTACAAAGAAAAACAACACATAAACACATAAGAGCTGAAGACATTCTTAATAGAAAGTATAAAAAGTATACAAATAGTCACCATATTATACAGGGTTAAAAGCCAGACAGTAAAAATGTGTTTTTAAAAAGGATTTAAAGGCAGCTAGCGAAGGAGCCTGCCTAACATGCAATGGCAAATCGTTCCAGAGTTTTGGTGCTGCAATTGAAAAAGCTCGCTCACCTCGGAGTTTGCATCGTGCCCTGGGAACGTGTAAAAGCATCTGGTCTGCTGACCTGAGGGAGCGAGATGGTACGTAAGGGTGCAGCAGTTCTGACAAATAAAGAGGGGCACACCCATTAAAAGATTTAAAAACAAATACAAGGATCTTAAAATGGATTCGAAAACGAATTGGAAGCCAGTGGAGGGAAGCCAAAATCGGGGTAACATGCTCATGCTTTCTTGTGCCAGTTAAAAATCGAGCAGCAGCGTTTTGCACCAGCTGTAGGCGAGCCATGGAGGCCTGGCTAATTCCAAAAAGAAGCGCATTACAGTAATCTAGACGAGATGTTATAAAAGCATGTATCACTGTTTAAAGGTTGCGCTTAGACCACATAGGCTTGATTTTTGACAGCCGCCTCAACTGGAAAAAGCAAGATTTTACCACTGCATTCACATGGCTATCAAGTTTAAAAGTGGAGTCCATTTTTACACCTAAATTTGTGTTCATTGATTTCTCAAATTGAGCCACAGTGGAAAGGTCAATGCAAGGGGTCCCGCTGGTGCTATTGGGCCTAAATAGCATGACTTCTGTTTTGTTCTCATTAAAATTTAGAAAATTTAGTGCCATCCAACTCCTTATGTCAGTAAGGCAATCAAGCAGGGGCTGGACAGAACATGGACCTTTGCGCTTCAGTGGGAAATACACCTGACAGTCATCTATTAGAGTCCCTACCTTTCAAAGATCCAAGAGGACATTGGGAAGAAGATCTCTTAATCAATATATCAGAAAAGGAGTGGAAGGTAGCAAAGCAGAGAATTCACTCAAGCTCCATATGCACAAAGCATAGAATTATTCAACTAAAAATTATATATCAAGCCCATCTGTCTCGCTTGAAACTGTCCAAAATATTTCCAGGGCAAGATCCAACCTGCGAACGCTGCAACCAAGCTCCTGCCTCACTGGGTCACATGTTCTGGGCCTGCACCAAACTAACATCATTTTGGACCAAAATTTTTAAGTGCCTTTCAGACAGCCTTGGTATCACAATTCCTCCTAACCCATTAACAGCTGTGTTCGGTGTTCTTCCAGACGAACTTGAAGTGGAGAAGGACAAGCAAACGGTGATTGCATTCACTACACTTTTGGCACGCAGACTTATTCTGTTAAATTGGAAGAATCCTAACTCTCCTCTGATAAGTCAGTGGGAAACTGATGTTTTATATTATTTGAAATTGGAAAAAATGTAATTCTCAGTTAGACGATCTGTACAAAATTTTTTCAAAACCTGCCAGGATCTAATCAACATTATTTTAGAATAAGAGAAATAACTATTACCACATTTAATTCCCTTCTCCATCTCTTATTTACCTATATATTTATTTATCCCTTTTTTTTATTTATTGTTGCCTTATTAAAAAGCCCTAAGCAATTCTCCTTTGCCTTAGCTCTCCTTCTCAGGGGTGGGGTTTGATTTGTCTTCAATTTTGTTTGGTTATAAATTGATCTATTTGTATGGAATGATTACAATAAAAATAATAAATAAAATTTTAAAAAAAATCTACATCTTTCCAAATTAAACATAATGGCCACTATAAAGAGGATTACATATACTGGCATTAGGCAGAGGCTGAGTGCTGGGGGTTCATGTATCTTGCTAAGTTGTGGGTTGTAGCTGAAACACATATATAATTCGCCTGAGGACAGGAAAAAGAATTTAGAAATTTGGCAATACTTTATGACTTTTATTAATAAATAATTAACAAACATTATATAAGAGTGCATTGTTACATGTATAAAATAAACAAAAAACACCTGACACTTATGACTGCATTATCGTTGCAGAATGAAGTGAATTGTTTTAGTATTATTTAGTATCTAGTTCTTCTGAGCTTAATTCAGTTATAAATATTTTAAACTGTTACCAAAAATACTGTATAAAATATTGTTGAAACCTGAATGGAGTCTGAAGATTAGAATATATAATAACAAAAGACATGCAAAAATGAGGATTGTTCACCATTCTGTCACAGGATAATCTTAGAAAGAGTAAAGTCTTTCAAACTATTAAATAATTACAACATTTAATAGGCCTTGGATATGGTATTAATGATCTTAATCTCATTTATTCTTAATTATTTAACTGTCTATGGTTACTGTGGTTGTTAATGACTCCTTTACAGCAGTTTTGTGTTATCGTATTCTATTTTCTAGAATATTGTTCAATTTCCTTTTTTTCTTTCTACTTTCACTTTTTTATTTTCATCTAATTATTGGGAATATCATTCTGAGTCAGTCCGATAAACAGCTTTCGTATACTTCTTAGCACTGTCAGCCCATGCTGTTTGGTATAACCTATAATTTAGCTGTTCCCCATGTGCACTACAGTTTTTTGGCTCTGTAATTTAAGAACGTGTATGCTATTATTAAGCCACGACGGATTTCTTCATACTCTAACTACTTTTCTTTTTAGAGGTATTTAGTATGTAAAAACCTTGCTTCAGTGACAAATCATAGTGAAATGTCAGTTATTCAACATTGTTTAAATTAAAAATAAGTCTGAACTTCTTTACAATATTAATGAATTTTAATGTAGTGTTATTATTTAGATACTGCACATCTCTAGTTTATTTGGGCTCAAAATGTAAAGTTCGCCTGGTTATACACAACTTTTTCCTGATTTCCAATGTTAAATAAGCATATATATATAGTGTCTATAATCAGAAAGAATATTAAATCCCTTTGTTAAGGTGTTGACAGGGATTCATTCCTGTTTTGAGTTTTGTGGCTTGTAACTTTATTTTTGTTTATTTTAATTGTTATTAAATGAAACTTTCTATATAAGAGACTTTTTGTTTTCATGCTAGGTCAAAATTAAAAATAACATTTAATAAAAGAACAGAAGAGATCATGTCATTGTCATGTCATTTTCTAAGGCAGCAATAAATCCTAGACAGGGTCCAGCCCATTGCAGGGTGAACACACATACATATACACCAGACACACACTAGGGTTAACCTAGCGTTGCCAATTCGCCTAACCTACATGTCTTTAGACAGTAGGAGCAAACCGGAGCACCTGGAGGAAACCCATGCTGATAGAGGGAAAAAATGCAAACTCCACACAAGAAGGACCTGGGACAAAAATCCTGGTCTCCAAACTGTGAGGCAGCAATACTACCCCTGCAACTCCTTGGCACCTAATAAGATCATGCAATATTAAAACAATGTTGAAAATATGCTAGGGCTGGGAATCGATTAAAAAAAATTAACTAATTAATCAAATCATTATATGTAATTAATTGTGATTAATCGCCTCTAACATTAAAACTTGTAATCATAAAATTAATTAAATACTTATTTAAATCATGAAGTAAATGCAGACTGAATCACAAACATAATGCAGAATAAACACAAAGAAATTTTGAAAAACTTTAATGACATAGCTTAAACTTAAACAAAGACCTTAAGCCTGAACTTTTAACAAAATACTACTTGAGCAAGTATATCCTGAATTTGAATGCCTTCCTAAAAGGTAAGATGAAAAGAAGGCAATAAGAAAACAAGGCCAATGTATTATAAGCACCCACAAAATAACAACAAAAAATCAAACTGGCATAGTATATAAAACACAGAAATGTCAAGGTAAAACTAAACGACTGAAACAACATTAGATTTTGAATGCACTGCTAAAGACTGACTACTCCAGTTCCAGTGGTTGGTAAGGTGTGGTAGAAATGACCATCTTAAATAAAGAACGAATGTTGTCCTCTAACAGGACAAGTCTGATAAAACTTTTTTTAGTCAGTAATCTGGCAGGAGAAAAGCTTGTCCATCTGCATAATTTATTACCCTTGCAGAACCATGCTGAGGAGGGAGCAGCTCTCACAGCCATTTGTTACAGCATGATCAGAATAGTCCAAATATTAAGGGTATAGGTCTGTTTTATAAGCAACTGGATCTATGTAACAGTTTCAACCAATGCATACATTTGCTCTGATTGGTTCGTTGGTTTACTTCCAAATGATCTATATAAAATAAAAGTTTATTTATTATATTCCTATTCTTCTTATACATGTTGGGTTGAACAACTACCTTTTTTGTCATTTACAGGACATCTGCTGACTTCTTAGTCATCTCTTAGTTATCTTTCAGTATATTTTCTGTAAAACATCAACCTTTCATTCTGGTACATCCTTTGTTTACTTGACCATCTCAGTAGTTTTCCAAAACCAATTCTTATTTATATCAATGTACACAGCAAACCAAAATATTTAACAATTGTTAATATTAACTATAACCTCTACGTTATTCTCTCACAAAGGTTGACCAGAAAGGATTAGGAGTGGGTAAGTAAAATTAAGGCACTTCATTCACAAGTTCACCTCAACACTATGTTAGTTCAATTGTATTTACAGTGTTACCATGAGTCTAGCCATTGAAGAACATTTGATTTGTTTTCCAACAGCCAATTAAAGTCCTGTGTCCACTGCAATTTTACAGTGCCACATTAATGTAACACATAAACAACTTCTTCAAAACAAAACTTACACAGATATATTCAATTCTCATTTCAACTTTATTTATATCTATATAAATAAAATCATAATCTGTTTGTCTTTTTGTTATCAATCAGACAAAAATGGCTGAAATGATTTTCAAGAAAGGTTGAATGTGTGTTGCAATTGGTGCAATTTAAGATATAGGCAATATGACATATTGGAGAAAGGACCTGAAATGGAGGGAGGCAGCACAAAAACCTGCACTGACACAGGAACTAAAATTCCCATTAGGCCACAGGAAAGCCCTGGGGCAGATGGCAGAGAACTATTAGGAGTGTGCGCAAAGGTTTATAACTGCCAAAGCAAGATCTCATCTAAAAATGCAGGAAGATTTTTATGTCATTTCTAATTGTTCTAATCTGGATAATAATTTTATTATATACTGGGATTATGGCTTTTGTCCAAGAGTACATAATTTTTTCATTGTGGTATGTGTTTAGCCATGCTGAGTTTCCAAAAGACAGTTGTTCCCTGTTTATTTTTATCTAGAACCTTTTCTGAGAAATACATGGGTCCAAAAGGGATGTATGGCGTTAAAGACCATAGTTCCTTCTTTCAACTTCCCCAAAAAGCGTGAAATGAAATTTACAACAGTCAAAGGGAAACCTGGCTGTTTTGCTCGCCAATACCTATTATTTTCTAATTTTATATTATACATAGCTAATGAAGTGAGGTTTGAGCCACTGAACAAGGACAATTGCAGCCTGCTCCATGATGATTAAACGTGCAAATTGGAAATTTATTGCACTGTGTACACATGACGATAACTATGAAAACAAAACCTTACATTTTTTAAAAAGCTAACACTATAATATACCTGCATATCATTACTAAGTGCAACAGAGATAAGTCACGATGAAAGAGAATGAAACATGATTTTTTAGTGCATGTTGAGTCACTATTCAGAATATGGTGGAAAGAGAATGATCGAGGACGGTATTGGTTACTTTTACTATTTCTTTATGGTAGGTATTTACTCTAGTCCATTCTGTGATGAGGCAATTATAATTTTAACAATTTTAATTTTTAATTTTGACAATACAGCATTGTGATTTGTAACAATTTTAAATCAACTTTTAACAAACCAACTTTGAATCATCTTTATTCCCGCACTGGTGCTGTCTCTTATAATAATATTGGCACCTGCAGCGATGGCTGTGTTCCACAACTCCCCATGCTTTCCATGGTCCATGGATTCAATTATTTAATAAGCCATTATGTTTGTTAATGGGTGAGAAAAAATCTATTTGTGAAAGCACAGTAAACCAGGAAATGCAATGAGTAGTGCTCCTGGTTCCAACTCAGCAAGGAGTTACTGCAATTACCAGAATCCAATCATACAAAAAAAGAACAAACTCTTAACTCAAGTGGAGAAACTGATAGTTATCAGCGATGTAGTTTAGATGACAGATGGGGTACTTGTATTTCAGCCAGCACACACAAAAGGTTGAAAATTGAAAAAAACCCACAAATATTTCCTTTCTTACTTTAATTATAAATTATACAAATATATCTGAACAACTCTGGGTACTTTGCCTAGTATAGTATAAAGTTGGAAATACTAAAACATTTGACCAGACATTTAGCAACAACCAGACCTTTATATGAATGCCTGCAACATATTTGAAGTATATTGCTTCATTTGGTTTGACTATAGAAAGTACCTGCTGGGGAAATGTCATCCCAGTATGGAGAGTCAAATTCAAATTCTCCTGAGACAATCTTGCAAAAGATGATACGGTTGTGCAGGTCTGTATTTTCCTCTTCTGTCTCATCATAGAAAGGAGGATTTCCAGAAAGACTGGAATGCACATAACAGAAATCAAAATTATTACACTTTGCTAGTGATAAGCTAGTAAAAATAATTTTTACCTTTGTAATCTCTGGGAAAATAGTTGTTAGTAATTAACAGTCTGCATCTTTCTTTCCAATTTGGCAATATTTTCAATCTATAAACGATGTGAAAAGATAACTGTGGCTGACGTTTGCCTTTACTCATGCACACATATTTGATTTTTAATATGATAAGAGGTTAGTATACTTCACAGTTATCATCACTAGAAGTCATTAGAAGAATGATGCTTGCTAAGGGTAGTAAAATTTGCTTAGGATTCTGATTTTGTAACTCTGTGATCATATTAGAACATTAGAACAATCTAGACGAGAACAGGCCATTCAGCCCAACAAAGCTCGCCAGTCCTATCCACTTATTTCTTCCAAAAAAACATCAAGTCGAGTTTTGAAAGTCCCTAAAGTCTAACTGTCTACCACACTACTTGGTAGCTTATTCCAAGTGTCTGTCATTCTTTGTGTAAAGAAAAACTTCCTGTTCGTGCGAAATTTACCTTTAACAAGTTTCCAACTGTGTCCCTGTGTTCTTGTTGAACTCATTTTAAAATAACAGTCTCGATTCACTGGACTAATTCCCTTCATAATTTTAAATATGTCACCTCTTAATCTTCTTTTGCTTAAACTGTATAGGCTCAGCTCTTTTAATCTTTACTCATAATTCAACCCCTGTAGCCCTGGAATCAGCCTACTTGCTCTTCTCTGGACCTTTTCTAGTAGTGCAATGTCCTTTTTGTAGCCTGGAGACCAAAATTGCACACAGTACTCAAAATGAGGCCTCACCAGTGCATTATAAAGGTTGAGCATAAACTACTTGGATTTGTACTACACACATCTTTCTATATAACCTAACATTCTGTTTGCCTTCTTAATGGTTTCTGAATACTGTCTGGCCGTCAATAGTTTAGAGTCCACTATGACTCTTAAATCCCTTCTCCTAAGGTGTACTCTCAATTTTCCATTGTATATTCAAACCTAACATTTTTACTTCCTATGTGTAATACTTTACATTTACTGACATTAAATTTCATCTGCCACAAATCTGCCCAAGCCTGTATGCTATCCAGGTCTTTCTGTAATGATATAACGGATTCCAAATTATCTGCTAATTCACCTATATTGGTATCACCTGCAAACTTAACAAGCTTGTTACTTATATTCCTATTTGTATCATTTATATACAGGGTGGTCCGGATCTAATTATGCAATTTTCATTACGCTATAACTTATTAAGTTTACTACATACAGAATTCACAAAAAATTCTTGTTGCCGATAGATGGCAGCATCTGCCCTGCATTATTACAAGATATTTCGAACAATTCTTTTGTCTTGCATTATTTTCCTGCATTGCATTAAAAGTTGCACAATTAGATCTGGACCACCCTATATATTAAAACTAGCAGCGCCTCTAGCACTGCCCCCTGTGGAACACCACTCTTAACATCGGCTAATTCTAAAGAGGTTCCTCGCACCATCACCCTCTGCTTACTGTGTCTGAGCCAATTCTGCACCTATCTAAAAACATCACCCTGAACTCCCACTTATTTTAGTTTGATGCCCAGCCTCTCATGTGAAACCTTATCAAATGCTTTCTGAAAGTCAAGATAAATAATATCATATGCTCCACTTTGATCATATCCTTTTGTTGCCTCTTCATAGAATTCCAGCATGTTAGTAAAACACGACCTCCCTCTTCTGAACCCATGCTGACTGTTCCTAATAACTCCTGTCCTAGCCATTAATTTTCCAGTGATGAATTTTAAGGTTACTGGCCTATAGTTGCTTGGATCTGCCTTGTCACCCTTTTTTTTCCAGCTGGCACACACTTTGAAACATCATGGTTATAATTCTAATTGATCAATGGGATTCTCAGAATAAAAGTTCCTCAATTTGTAAAGCACTTTGTTTTAGCTCAAAAAAGTTAGAAAAACTGACTAATTGATATAGTTCGCATTATTTTCTGTTGCCTTTAAAACCAGAAAAAATGCATTTTAGAAGAAACAAAGAAAACTGAGTATAATTTGAAACAGTATGAAATTTGCACACTGAGTGATACTCACAGGATATACATAATGACTCCAACTGCCCAGCAATCCACTGGCCTGCCGTATCTATGCCTTGCAACCACCTCTGGAGCTGACAAAATACATAAGAAGAATTATTTTATATAGGCTAAGATTAAATGCGTGACATTTTGAGGGTTTAGAATTAGTACTTAAAATGAAACACTTATTTTACTCCAAAACAGAATAGTGTATACCATTACATTAATAAAACAAATATAAATTGATGATGATTTTACAGTTCCTGTTACTGTGTGGGGTGGCATAATGGCATAGCAGTTACCACAGCTGCTGGATTCAATGTCTTAGATTTGAATTCTTTGCTGGCTGGTGATTCCAAATTGGCATAGCATGTGTCTGGATATTTGTATAAGTGGACCCTGAATGGATCACAGCAGTAAAGTTGGAGTATGTGGGACAAACACCAATAATTCATTGTAAGCAATGCCTGTTATCTACAGCTTGGTGAGAATGAGTAGTACCTCCTCATCAAGATGAGCGACCCGATGCATATTGCAGGCAAGTTTTGACTTCAGAATTTATTTATAAGATTTAATGATATTTAGAGCAGTTGGAGAGCATCCAACCTTGCACTTATAGCTGAATGGCCATGCTAATTAAAGAGGGCATCTTATTGAAAGAAATTGCAGCATTCAGCACTTGCCGAAATGATGCCGCTAGCTAATTTCAAACAGCAGAAAAAAGCTCAGGAAGAGTCAAACTATCAGGACTTAGAAGCTTTTCAGGATACATGCAGTGCTTGTGTGATAACTCGACACAAAGGAGCAGATATAAATAGGCTCTAATTAATTTAATTAAATTAAAAAAAGAAGTAAACTCTTGTTGCAAATCCCTTTTAAAAGTTTTAGTTATGGCAGAGAGGAGTCTTTTTATATGAAAAATGTTTTTTTTCTTGCTGTACCCATTTAGAGCCCCTAGAGCCAGCAGGTAAATATTAAGACTGAAGACAAAGAAAAGAAAGCATTATGCTGACTACTGTGATAACAAGGAGGAATGTTGCTGTGGAGTCAAGTGACTGTTTTAGCTTTGATGTGTTGAATTTGTACTTTTGAAGTCAATGTGAGACTGCTGAAGTCACTGAAATTTTTTTTAACTGAATTGCATTTAAATTTAAAAAGAAAAATGACTGGGCTCAAAATAAAAAAGTAAAGTTTGTAGTGTCTCAAGCACTTAAGTTCCCCTATTTCACTTTGTGTTATTTCCCTATGGGTTTCCTTTGGTTGGCCCAAGTGCCCATTTTTTCCATTAGGAATGCACCCCTCCTTTTTGTTGGAGATAAAGAAAAAGTGATAAGTAATAGGCCTTGTTAAAGCTAGGTAAGCTACTGTTTACTATCACATATGAAAGTATGATATGGTCTTTACCAGTAGCATCACTATACTGGGTCAAATACTTTTTTTTACAAACACACTGCAAACAAAATTCTCAACACAGATGTGAAGATGATGGATTTCAATATAGAAAACAGTCCATGCTAATATAGCAAAACTAAATATTCATCTGTCAACAATCCCTTGTACACTACCAATAGTGAAACCACACATACAGGGCTTGAACATGTACATAATAGAAAATGTTCACAGGGTAACAGAAAACACAGCCAACTGTGAAGTGTTGCGGCATCTGTAGGCATACCTTGTATAGCTGAAAGAAAATGCAGGATATAAACTTGTTGAAAGTTGCGAGTCTCAAAATTGACTGCTCTAAGATGGCAAGAGTTCAAGTGATAAGTTCTTCCAGCAGGAAAAGGCAGGTCCAGGTGGGCACACACCGGCAATGACGTCAAAGGTGGTATAGAAGAGATAAAGTGTTAGTAAACAGCACCATCTTGTTTTCTGGTGGGAAATCACCACTACTACTTGTGAAGAGCCATCCATTGTAATGGGTCCATCATTAGAATGAATTCACAACCTAGGAAGTAGTATCTCAATTGATTAATTTCCCATTTGATCACCAAGGCCTCTCTTTCCACCAACTGGTTTCCCAATCCAGTAGCTTCTGGCTCAGGAACATGATGGTGTATTCAACACCGTCGATGTTTTGACTTAGCATTGCACCAAGACCTATATCTAAAATGCCGGTATGTAATATTAGAGGTGAAGAAAAATCAGGAGTTATCAATACAGGTTCTGGCATAAGGGCCTGCTTTAAGTTACGGAATATGGTGTCCATTTTAGCATCTCATACCACTGTATTAGGGGCTCTCTTGTTTGTTAGATCAAACAAGGGCACTGCTCTCTCGAAAAAATGAGGGACAATCAGATAGTTGTACCCTACTAAACCTAAGAAAGCTGGGACTTGCTTCTTGCTTTTTGGATGGCGCCCAATTCATAATGGCATCAATTCTGGCACATTGTAGACAAACTGTACCCCTGCCCACCAAGTAGCCTAAATATTTCACCTCAGTCAACCCAAAGAAACATTTTTCGGATTGATGCATAAGCCTGCTTCACTTAGTGTCAGGAGCACAATGCAAACCTGCTGTATGTGTTTTTCCCAGAATGACCATGTCATTTAGATAAGTGGCAATATAAGTATTGTGGGACTGAAGCACTCTATCCACCAGATGCTGGAAAGTTGCAGGAGCCCTGTGCAATCCAAATGGGAGAACCCAATACCGCCAATGGCTGCTAGGGGTGCTAAACATGATCTTTACCTTGGCGGATTCTGTTAAAGGAATTTGCCAGTACCATTTTTTCATATCAAGTGTGGTCAAGCATTGAGTCTTAATGAGTAGCTTGAAGTGTTCATCCCTGCGCAGCATTGGATAAGCACTGAATTGTGAAACTTCATTAAGCTAATGAAAGCTGTTGTAAAATCATCAACTGCATTGGCTTTAGGGATCAGGAATATGGGACAAGACCAGGGACTAAAACTTTCCTAAAAAACACCAAAGTCTAGCATTCTCCTGATGTCAAGTTCCACATTGGCTCTTTTTGCTTCCGGGAGATGATATGGGCATTCTTGAACGATGACCCCTGGCTCCATAATGATGATATGTGCAAACAGGGAAGTTGTTCCAAGTCACTCATTCAGCACTTCCAGGATGGACATGATGGCTGCTTTGAGCTCTTTTCATTGATTGGGTATCAAATTGGGACTGAAATTAAGGGTGGTTTTCCAAGTGAAGTAAGAACAAGGTTGTTCCAACAAATTCATGTGGTAAACTCAGTTGGCCTGGCAACGGTTTAGTTGTTTCACCAACGAATTGACCAGCCCCTTCCTCTCCTTAATTTCACAATGTGCCAGTAATTTAGAATGGATAGTGGGAAATAGAACCATTAGAACTCCCACAGGGTTGTGCTGTAGTCATAACAGCGAGCCTGGGCTAATTATGCATGCTCCACTTTTTCTTTTAGAATAAGTTGAATTTGTCAAATTTATTGTGCAATTGTGCAATATATTCCAGAATGCTGCTGGAGGGGAGGGCCTCTTCTTACCATTCCTCTTTCAGAATACCCAATAGACCCTGGAGTTGGAGCCCATGCAATAATTCAAATGGTGAGAAGCCCATAGAGGTTTGAGAGACTTCCCAGTGTGCAAAATCCATGAGAGGTAGTAACTGGGCTCAGTTTCTTCCATCCTTGTTGACCACCTTGCAAAGCATTTACTTGATCATTTGATTGAACCACTAAGCTAAACTGTCAATTTGAGGACGGAACGCTGAGGTTTTTAAGTGCTTAATGTGGAGTAACTTGGCAACTCCTCTGAATGTTTCTGAGGTGAAAGGTGTCCCTTGATTTGTGAGGACTTCTTTAGGGATGCCGACACATGCAAACACTCCTACCAGTTCCTGTGTGATGTTTTTGGAATTGGCAAGTCTCAAGGGAATCGCCTCTGGGTATCGTGTTGCATAGTGTGGTAAAACTAAACTATACTTGTGACATCGTGCAGAGGGTTCTAGGGGTCCTACAATATTAACCCCTATGGGTTTGGAATATCAATGAGCAGTATGGGAACGAGGGGAGCGCGATCCTTCCGAGGAATCTGCTACAGTTGACACTCTGGACAGAAAGCACAAAACAGCGGACCTTCATGTTTATCCTCAGACAATAAAATCGGAACTTAATCTGTTCTAGTCTCTTGTTGGTCCCCAGATGGGCTCCTAAGATATGGGCATGACCTAACTTGTAAAACTCATTTGGTAAGTCCACGGAACTAGCAACAAAGTCCTGGTGGCATTGGGTAAAATGTGCATTGGCCGTTAATGAGAACATTCTTGTCAAACTTAAGGGAATCACTGTTCTCTTCTAAAAGGGACATCCTCCTCCACTGTCCTCCATCCCAATTCTGCAACCTTCTCATGTTTCTTTTGATTGCCTTTCTCTTTCTTTTCATTTCTTTCAGTCTGTTCAGACCATTTTTATTCTCTGAGAGTATAGGTACATTTAATGATCCCTGGAGCCTCAATGAGGGAATCTCTGCATACCAACCTTGTGCACATAATGAACAACCAACCAATTCCTCCTGTACAGCTTTTCTCCTGCACACCTACACTGTACCTGCTCTGACATACCACAGACTCTTTGGTACGTTGATGTTTTTAATTCTAAAATAGTTTGCAGTCAGTTTTACTAGTATGCTAATCCATCAGATGTCAATATGGTTGCAAGCACTTGTTGCAAGATGAAAACTAGATTTGGACGATCACACTCATGTGTGCCACCAAGCCCCCAAACCCCAGGAACACAAGATCCAACACAACTCTGGATTCAAAACAAAGCTAGCTTCAACAATACATTATATACAACCCATATGCAAACTTCAAGGTGCTCTGTCTCTCTCTGCTGTTCTCTTTCTCCACTCATCCAGTGAGTGTTGTCTTCCTTCCTCCTGATTCTATGGAGGTGGGCTCCTTTTAAGTTGGACCTGGGAGTACTTCCATTACTAGGGCATAACTCAATGGAAGTACTTCTGGGTCAATCAGAAGTCCTAAAACATACGGATGATGAATCTCTGCAGCAACCCCTGGTGGCAACCCTGAAACCCAACAAGGCTGTCCTATGTATCTACAATTCCCAGTGTGCATTGCGGGTGTCTATACAGTTGTCATTGCCCAGGAAGGCTTCCACCTAACATGTTGGGGAAGGACGTAATCCTGCTAGGTTGTCTCCCCCATCCTTCCACTACTCTGGCATGCAATCCAGTTAAGGAACCATACCCAATCCCGGCCTGGGATGCCTGCCCCTGTGCGTCATTCATCACAATTCTCCCGGCCCGGGATGCCTGCCCCTGTGCGTCGTTCATCACAATTCTCACTGAGCTGATGATCAAAGCTCCAGTGATTACTTTTAAGAAATTAATGGGATGACCAGGAGTTGTTCAACAAGCAAGAGATCTTAAACAGAAGACTAATAAAGAGGTTGTCAAACCCAAAACATAACACCAAATCGTAATCAAAAATGTAAGGCAAAAATCACTGACAAAAGAATCTTTAGGAGGAATTAATGAAAGAAAACACATAAAGTTTTTAGTCAGGATCCACCAAACTTGGATAATCACAGCTACGTTGTTTTGATCTTAAAACCCTCTTGTTACTTCTGGGAGTGCTCTCCATGGAAACTACAGACACATAATGGCTACCACAACAAAAAATTTCAGTGACTGGAACGACACAAAAATAATGATGATACATTTCAAAATAAAAAAATACATATATGCAAATGAGACAAAATAAAGAAACACAAAGGAAAACATGACTTAGGGAAGGAATGATGTCAGAAGTCACTGGTCTGAAACCTGAAATATCAGCAAGTCATTACAATATATGCTTGCCATCACAAAGGTAATGGATTGAAAGCAGCATTAAATAGCTGCTTCTGTCATAATCGTTTAATTTTTTTTATTGCCCAGATAGGTAGATAGATATCTATACTCACTACAAACTTTATGAAGTACACTTTGCTAGTACTGGGTTGGACCCCCTTTTGCCTTCAGAACTGCTGTAATTCTTCAAGGCATATATTCAACAAGGTGCTGCAAACATTCCTTGGGAATTTAGGTCCATACTGCCATGATAGCCAGTATATCAACAGTTTCTGAAATACTCAGACCAGCCACATTCAAAGAATTAAATCACCATTCTTCCCCATTCTGATGCTTGGTTTGAACTTCAGCAGGTCGTCTTGACAAAGTCTACACGGCCAAATGCATTGAGTAGCTGCCATGTGATTAGTTGATTAGATATTTGAGTTAACATGCAGTTGACTAGGTGTAGCTAGTAAAGTGGCTGGTGAGTGTAGATCTGCAGACAAATAATCAATTGCTTTTACCTTCTTTATGGAGTTTATAAATAAAGATTCATACATGTATTTGAAAATGATTTTAACTTATAAAATTATCTATTAAAGCAGCGTTTCTCAACCTTTAAGTATTTGCGACCCAAGTTTTCATAACAGTTTTAATCGCCCCCCTAACGTTTTTTTGAAACCGTAATAAAATGTATTCCTATATCTTTTGCTGCCGATACACCGCTACAAGTTTAAAATTTTCCTATGAATAGCGAAATTACGCCACATATGGCAACATTTGCGCCCCCTTTTTTGTTAGGGGGTGCGCGCCCCACAGTTTTGAGAACCGCTGTATTAAACAAAAAAGCCAGGACACAGGGATATATATATATATATATATATATATATATATATATATATATATATATATATATATACTGTATATATATATCATATTTTAAAAGTTACATTTATTTATATAAAACACTAAGAAATCATACTTTTTATGCAAATATAGTCATTTTTAAAGGAAGGTTAAGTTAAGTTAAGTTAACTTATCTAACTGGAACTTGATATACCTAGGTATTCTGGTGTGCCACAGGGCTCTGTGATTGAGCCATTCTCGAAGCAGGACAGGTAGAAATCACGTAGAACAACCTTGTTGTGATTGTTGTGGTTGTAATACATAAGATTCTCCAGCTGAGGGAGACAAAGACATAAAATCAGTCACGAGTAAAACAAGAAAAACAACAGTGAATGGATTCAGTGCCTGATTTTTTTCCTGACACTTGCAGGAACATTTTATATTATACAATTAATAATTCTGGCTAATTCAGTAACAGATTATTTGTGAACATGTGGAAATTCTACTCTTATCATAGTTAAAGAGTAATGAGCAACATTCACTATTCATTCAAAACACATACTGTGCTTTTAAGGTTAATCAATTAGTATACAGTTCATGTATTTGTCTTTCACAGACAGTTTTGTCATTCTGCATTTCTTGGAATATTAAAAATACTGACCATTCCAGCTACTCACACCCTTTAGCCTACAGACATACAACAAACAATAATGACCAATTTTCTTACTTAGTGCCAACTCTGAAGACTCCCTTTATGCGCTTCATTGTATTTTTCACAAGTTAAACCTGTGCTTTTTTAAAGCCCCATTCTCATGTTGTTCAGGTCAAGACAACAGTGGAAACTTCAGATCCTGTGTGCAGAATTGCTTTCTGCATCCAGTGAAGGTTTTTTGCTAACTGTATGAATGTAAGAGCATTCATACAGAGCAGAGCATCTACGTGCTGTTAACCCTGAAAATCGGGTTTCCTCAGGAAGAGCACCAGGAAGAGCTGTTAACGTAGCACCCATAACTGGGGAAGCAGGAGGCCGTGGACATCACCATGGGTATTTCGGCAGTGGATCTAAACGAAGATGCTTCCAGTGTGATCAAACCGGCCACTTGGCGAGGAAATGTCGCCTTTCCCCTGCTCAATTGGTCTCGCCAAGGTTGTTGCTCCCGTGTTCCTTATTCTTCAGATAAAAAGGATGACTTAATGATCTCGGTGAAGTTGGGGGCCCGCGAGATCTCGGCATTATTGGACTCAGGAAGTGACCTTTGTATTGTCAGACGGGACTGTCTTGAAGGCAGGTACCTGTGTAACACTGACACTGTAAACATACGTTGTGTACATGGAGATGTTAAAGACTATCAGACATTGCTTCTTCCTTTAACATATAAGGGTTGACATTTTAAAGTTTGGTCTGTCGTTTCGGACTCCTGCCCCTGGCCCTTACTGATCGGCAGGAGGAATGCCCTTTTTCCTAGACTCATGACCAAATGTTGGACGACAGTCAGTGAGCCCCGTGTCAAGCTTAGTGGGGGGGAAAGAGGATGAACTGGCTGTTGGGGAAGATCTCGAGCCCCATTTAAATATTGAACCCGAAGTGGCTGTTGGGGAAGTCCTCGAGCCCAGACTAGATATTGAACCCGATCTCTCCAGTGAGACCGAGGGTGACACCACCCCCAATTTCTCAGAGCAGCTGACTGGCCCATCTACAACTTCTCAACTTGCAAATGCCTCTGAACAAGAACCGAGCACTGGCGAGCAGATGGATTTTGCGTGCTTGCAGCATGCTGATAGCTCATTAGAATATGCGTTTAAACAGGCTTGCTCTGTTAGTGACTCTTATTACCAAGAGCGTGCATCTGGGGGCTTAAAAACCCCGCACTTTCTTGAGAAAGATGGCTGCCTTTTTAGAGTGATATCAGATAATTTAGTAGGGAATTTATTGAACAGTTACCTGAAGTACATAGGGACATTCTTTTGCAATTAGTTCACTCTCACATCTTGGGTGGGCACTTGGGGACTGATAAGACTAGAGAACGTTTATCAAAATGATTTTATTGGCTGAATATGGGGAAAGATGTGGAGCGATTCTGTACTTCTTGTCCTGATTGTCAAATCGTCTCTGCTTATAAATCTCCTCGGGCTCCCCTTTCTCCTATGCCTATTTTGGAAGTCCCTTTCCAATGGGTGGGATTAGGTATAGTAGGCCCTCTGCCTAAGACTAAAAATGGGTATCAATATATGCTTGTTTTGGTTGACTATGCAATGCGATATCTGGAAGTGGCTGCGTTGAAAAAAGCAAATTCTTCCACTGTAGCCAAAGCTCTGTGCAAGATTTTTACTCGTATTGGCATCCCTCGAGAAATTTTAACTGAGCAGGGCACACCTTTTACTTCTCGCGCGATGAAACAATTGTGTGACAGCTTTGCTATTAAGAAATTGAGTACCACTATTTACCATCCACAGACGAATGGTTTGACTGAACGATTTAACAAAACTTTAAAACAGATGATCAGGCGAGTTGCTCATGATGATCTGATGTCTTGGGATTCTGTCCTGGCTTTTATTATATTTGTGATGCGAGAATTGCCACAGGCATCCACTGGCTTGAGTCCATTCGAGTTGTTGTTTGGTAGGGGTACGCAAGGCGTCTTGGATGTTGTACGAGAGGAATGGACAGGATTCGGGACAACAGCTCACGGGCCGAGCTTTGCAGATCGGGTAATTTCGTTGCAAGAAAATTTTTTTTAACTTTCTTCTATTGCTGTGGAGCATCAGCGACGTGAGCAGGAAACTCAGAAAAATCTTTATGATAGACGCTGTAAGCTTCATGAATTTAAACCTGGTGATCGTGTTCTGGTACTGATTCCAACGGATCCGCAAAAATTCCTAGCGAAATGGCAGGGCCCTGCCATTATTGAGGAATGTATGGGGCCGGTAAATTACAAGGTTAGAATCCATTCCAGATTTTATATGTTAATCTCTTGAAGGAATGGCATGGCCCGCAGGGGGGTACACTTCTTTGGCTGCTGTCTCTCAGACTGATGTTGCCATTCGTGACAATTTGACTGACTCACAAAAGACAGAGTTGTTATCTTTGATTGAATGGAACACTGATATTTTTTCAGACTTGCCAGGCGTGACTAATCTTGCAAAACATAAAATCACTACTGAACCTGGTGTTAGGGTTCAAATGCGCCTGTATCGGATTCCGGAAGCACGACGGAATATTGTGCGCGAGGAAGTCAAAAAGATGCTGGCATTGGGTGTAATTCACGAAAGTAAAAGTGACTGGTGCAGTCCGGTCATTTTAGTCCCAAAGCAAGATGGCTTGGTTTGCTTCTGTATCGATTTCAGGCGCTTGAATAAAGTCTCTAAATTTGATGCTTATCCAATGCCCCGTGTTGATGAGCTGTTGGAAAAACTGGGTCAGGCATCCTATATCTCCACACTGGATCTCACGAAAGGTTACTGGCAGATGCCTCTTGAGGCTGACAGTTGCTAAAAAACAGCATTTGCGACTCCTGATGGACTTTATGAATGTACTAGACTCCCATTTTGTCTTCATGGCGCACCTCTAACTTTCCAGTGTATGATGGACTCATTCTGAGTATTCCGGGGTGTATCTCGATGATGTTGTGATTTTCAGTAATGATTGGCAAACATATTTAGAACGTCTCCAGGCTGTCCTTGAAAGCTTAAGACAGGCTGGTTTGACAGCTAACCCCAAGAAGTGTAAATTGGGTATGTCTGAGACTCATTATCTGGGCTACTCCATGGGCATGGGTTTAGTCCGATCTCAATTCAGAAAAGTGGAATTGATACTTGCTTATCCACATCCAGAAATGCAGAAACAAGTACATGCCTTTCTGGGGCTTGCAGGTTATTATAGAAGATTCATCCCTTATTTTGCAAATAGTGCTGCTCCTCTTTCAGATCTTACTAGAGGCAGGAAAAACTGCCCTGTTGTTTGGACAGACGTTTGTGAATGTGTATTTTGTGATTTGAAAACTGCTTTGTCTTCTTATCCAGTTCTGCGGAATCCTGACTTCTCCAAGCATTTTGTTCTACAGACGGACACAAGTGCATTTGGTGTAGGCGCCGTCCTGTCCCAGGTTTTTGATGGGGAAGAGCACCCCATCACATTTTTGACTAGGAAATTTCTTCCTAGGGAGCGTAATTTTTCGACTATTGAAAAAGAATATTTGGCAATAAAATGGGCTGTGGAAGCGCTTCGTTATTATTTATGGGGTCGAAATTTCACATTAGTGACAGATCACGCTCCACTTGAATGGTTATACTGTCAGAAGGAAACAAACTCTCATCTCATGAGATGGTTTTTGGGTTTGCAACCTTACAGTTTTACAGTGAGGCATCAACCCAGCTCTGAACATATTAATGCTGATGTCCTGTCATGCTTGTTTGAACCTGGTTTGAAATGTCACTTGATTCACGAAAATGTGAATAAAGCTGAGGGAGGGGGTGTGAGCTGGGGGGGTTGTCGTACCCCTACAGGTAAAATAAATGCTGAAAGACTACCTTCACATTGCTCCCTTGCTTGCTGGGCTTACTTGTGGCCAATCTATCACGCGATCCGCGCGGTATTTCGCAGAATTAAAAGTCCAAACAGCATCTGTTGATTGTTGATTGATTGTTTGCCTTTCTCTCTCTCTGTCCTTCCCTGCTCCTGACACGCACTCCTTTGAAGAGGAAAATATGTTTGCATTCTTTTAATTGTGAGACAGAACTGTCATCTCCGTCTTGACAAGGAGCATGTTTAAACTTTTGAAAAAGAGACATGTTTGTTTGCAGTGTTTGAATAAAGTTCCTGTCTCTACAACCTCCTGTGTTTCTGTGTAAATCTGTGACCCAAGCGTGACAACTTGTATAGTTCTTGGGTATGCTATTTACCCCAAACAACTCTGAGTGACATCTTAACATCCGATAAGGTCTTAAGCTAAGAGCTATCCATTCATTGAACAGTGATGTATTTTTTATTAATTGTTCTTATAATATTATGCTTATTGTCCAAGCTTGCTTGGTCTCTACATTTAACTCTGAGACAAAAGCCTACCTCTTTATTGTTTTTAAAAATGTGATTTTAAAGTTTTTAATTTATATCTTTAACAATTATCTTCCTATTATTTTTTAAATCTCGCCAATATGTTGATGTATGATATCTAGGATTATCCATCCATCCATTATCCAACCTGCTATATCCTAACTCCCTAGGTCACGGGGGTCTGCTGGAGCCAATCCCAGCCAACACAGGGCGCAAGGCAGGAAACAAACCCAGAATTTTGATTACATATGACTTACAAGATTTTATTTTTACTTATTCACAAATTTAAACTAATCATATGTTGTAGGAGGTAAAGTTTTGCATGCTTGTTTGCTGCCTGTCTTCTCTAATCAAAGTTTTGCAAGGAGCAAATGATGGAAGTGGAGACAAGGTGATCCGTGGCTACTGTTCAAGAATGTGTTGAGCCTTGGAAGCATGTCATGATTTTCAGAACACTTTTCATTGATTTAGGACCTTTGAAGAAGTGTTATACTCATATTAATCCATATTGTATATTATTTTCAGGGAACTGTCAAGAAACAGTTGTATTAGCTATGCAGATGTAACTTAAAAATGTTATAACCTAACAGGTGTAAACGCTAAAATAGTATTTTTACAGAAGACTAACTTATTAAGCAAGGATCAATTTCAGCTGGAGAAAGACTGGATTGGACAAATATTCCATTTCAGCTTCACAAAGAAAACCAGAGGTGTGGGAATTCTATTACATAGAACAATTTCATTTGTAGTATCAGATGTTGTATCTGATCCTGAAGGGTGATATGTGATCATCATGGGTAATTTATTTAACTGTAAAGCAATTTTGATAAATAGCCACCCAATGTGGATAATAGGGACTTTATCCAAAACATATTTGCATCTATTCCCAATGTGAATGCTCATATAATTATAATGGCTGGTGACTTTAATTGTATTTTAAATCCAGACCTAGTTAGGTCTCCTGCCACAGGGGCGATGACAACTAACACTGCAAAAGCAATTACATAGTTTACAACTGATCATAACTTATAAGACCCCTGGAGATTTCTAAACCCAAAACCAAGAGCATATTCCTTCTACTCACCAGGGCATCACTGTTACTCAAGAATTGATTATTTTCTTTATAGATAATAATTTCTTCCCTATGATTAAATCTTGTATGTATGACGCTATTGTTATTTCCAACCATGCCCCTTTGATCATGGAGCTTAAATTACTATGCCCCACATACTCATCTTGCAACCGGCATCTTAACCCACCTTTATTAGCAGACGAGAACTGTACAGAATTTATATCCAAGCATATCGATTTTTTTTTTAGAGACAAACTTCTCCTCAAATATCTCTGCAGGAATACTCCAGGAAACTTTGAAGGCTTTCTTAAGAGGACAGATTATTTCATATCTTTCCCACAAAAATAAATCAGAAATCAAGAAGGTATGAGAGCTAATCAGTGAAATTACTAGAATAGATCAAGAACATGCCAGGTGTCCAAATGAGACATTTTATAGGAAAAGACAGGATCTGCACAGAGACCTCAACCTCTTGACAACTAAAGAAACAGAAGAACTCATTTTTAAATCAAGACATCAATGCTATAAACACAGAGAGAAGGCTACTAAGATCTTAGTTCAACAAATCCACAAGCAGGAAGTTCGCAATGCAATCCTAGCAATTACCAACACAGACAGAGACAAAATCATTGACCATAAAAATATAATGCACATATTTAGAGACCACTGTAAGTTCTTATATTCTACTCAATTTAAAGAAGACAAGACAGAGCCTATTGCATTTCTGAATGCATTACAGGTACTTCAACTAGATACCATCAGTGAAGAAGAACTGGATGAACCTCTGGCAGTCTCAGAATTACTAGATGCTATAAACTCACTTCAGAGTGTGAAAGCAGCAGGCCCTGATGCCTACCTTACCGAAAAATTCTCAATTAAGGTAGCTCTCCTTTTATTTGCAACATTTACAGAAGCTAGAGACAATAAAATTCTACCTCAAACTTTTCGCCAAGCATTAATTACTGTCTTTCCTAAACAAAATAAGGACTTATTACAATGTGCATCATACAGACCAATCTCACTTCTGAATAATGATGTTAGAACATTAGAACACTCTAGATGAGAACAGGCCATTCAGCCCAACAAAGCTTGACAGTCCTATCCACTTATTTCTTCTAAAAATACATCAAGTCGAGTTTTGAAAGTCCCTAAAGTCTTACTGTCTACCGCACTACTTGGTAGTTTATTCCAAATGTCTATCGTTCTTTGTGTAAAGAAAAACATCCTAATGTTTGTGCGAAATTTACCCTTAACTAGTTTCCAACTGTGTCCCCATGTTCTTGATAAACTCATTTTAAAATAACAGTCTCGATCCACTGTACTAATTCCCTTCATAATTTTAAACACTTCAATCATGTCACCTCTTAATCTTCTTTTGCTTAAACTGTATAGGCTCAGCTCTTTTAATCTTTCCTCGTAATTCAACCCCTGTAGCCCTGGAATCAGCCTAGTTGCTCTTCTCTGGACCTTTTCTAGCGCTGTCTGGAGACCAAAACTGCACACAGTACTCAAGATGAGGCCTTATCAGTGCATTATAAAGGCTGAGCATAACCTCCTTGGACTTGTACTCCACACACCGTGCTATATAACCTAACATTCTGTTAGCCTTCTTAATGGCTTCTGCACACTGTCGGGAAGTCGATAGCTTAGAGTTCACTATGACTCCTAAATCCTTCTCATAAGGTGTACTCTCAATTTTCCGACCGCCCATTGTGTATTCAAACCTAACATTTTTTCTTCCTATGTGTAATACTTTACATTTGCTGACATTAAATTTCTTCTGCCACAAATCTGCCCAAGTCTGCATGCTATCCAGGTCTGTAATGATATAATGGATTTCAAATTATCTGCTAATCCACCTATCTTGGTATCATCTGCAAACTTAGCCAGCTTGTTACTTATATTCCTATCTAAATCATTTATATTTATTAAAAATAGCAGCAGCCCTAGCACTGACCCCTGTGGAACGCCACTCTTAACATCGGCCAATTCTGAAGAGGTTCCTCACACCATCACCCTTTGCTTCCTGTGTCTGAGCCAATTCTGCTGCTATATGTTAAGATATTCTCCAAACTCTCAACTAGAAGGATTGAGAAAGCGTGTCCTTTGGTAATATCACAAGACCAAACTGGATTTATTAAAGGCAGACCTTTAGCATTCAATCTTCAAAGCATGTCTAATATATTCACCCACAAAGTCTAACACCCCGAAGATATTATTATCGTTGGATGCAAAAAAAGCATATGATATGGTTGAATGGAACTACCTCTTTACTACATTGGAGAAATTTTCATTGCTTTTTGCAATCACCATTGAGCCACTGGCAGTTCACTTTTGAAATGCTTATGAGATAAAGGGGATTATCATAGAAGAACCTGAACAGAAAATATCACTATATGCAGATGATATGGTACTATATACAGCGGGGAAAATAAGTATTGAATGCATCAATGTTTTTTTCAGTAAATATATTTCTAATGGGGCTATTGACATTAAATTTACAAGTAATCCACACATACAAAGAAATCAGAACAGATAATTCCATAAATTATGTGTAATAAAGTGGAATGACACAGGGAAAAAAATATTGAACACATGAAGGAAAGGAGGTGCAAAAAGGCATGGAAAGCCAAGAAGCCAGCTGAAATCTGTCACTATTTAGAAATTCAATCCTTCCCCCCTATCAGTACAAATTAATATCAGTTGGTTTAGTCCTAATTGATGGCCTATAAAAAGGTTTCTCATTACCAAGGTGTCACACAAGAACCATCTCATGATGGGTAAAAGCAAAGAGCTCTCTCAATACCTTTGCAATCTTTTGCTGAAAAACATAGTGAGGGCATTGGATACAGACATATTTCTAAACTTCTGAATATTCCAGTGAGCACCATTAGGGCCATAATCCGGAAGTGGAAAGAACATAATTTCACCATAAACCAGCCATGACCAGATGCTCCTTGCAAGATTTCTGACAGAGGAGTCAAAAGAATAATCAGAATAGTTGTGCAAGAGCCAAGGACCACTCATGGCGAGCTTGAGAAAGACTTGGAATTAGCAGGTACAGTTGTTTCAAAGTAAACAGTAAGTAATGCACTTAACAGCCATGGCCTCTATGCACGCTCACTGTGCAAGACTTCACTGCTAGAGAAAAGCATGATAAAGCTTGTTTAAAGTTTGCTGCACAACATTTGGAAAAGCCAATGAAATACTGGGAGAATATAGTCTGGTCAGATGAGACCAAAATTTATCTCTTTGGATATCATTGCACACACCATGTTTGGAGGAGAAATGGCACTGCACATCACCCCAAAAACACACCCAAAATACTGGCAAACTTCATATAATTGAAGGAAGGATGAATGAAGAAATGTACTGGGACATTCTTGATAAGAATCTGCTGTCATCTACCAGGATGCTGAAGATGAAACGAGGGTGGACGTTTCAGCAAGACAATGATCCGAAATACACAGCCAAGGAAACTCTCTATATAGATAGATAGATAGATAGATAGATAGATAGATAGATAGATAGATAGATAGATAGATAGATAGATAGATAGATAGACAGATACTTTATTATTCCCAAAGGGGAAATTCACATACTCCAGCAGCAGCATACTGATACAAAAACAATATTAAATTAAAGAGTAATAAAAATGCAGGTAAAAACAGACAAAAACTTTGAATAATGTTAACATTTAGTCCCCCCCCCCCCCAACCACCCGGGTGGTATTGAAGAGTCGCATAGTGTGGGGGAGGAACGATCTCCTCAGTCTGTCAGTGGAGCAAGACAGTAACACCAGTCTGTCGCTGAAGCTGCTCCTCTGTCTGGAGATGATCCTGTTCAGTGGATGCAGTGGATTCTCCATAATTGATAGGAGCCTGCTGAGCGCCCACTTTTTTACATATAACTTAATTTATGGACTTATTTGTTTTGATTTCTTTGTATGTGTGGATTACTTGTATTGTTACCGATATCTGGTGTAATTTTCATGTCAATTAGAAATATATTTACTGAGTAATAACGTTGATGTGTTCAATACTTATTTTCCCCACTGTATATCAGATCCACAAAATATTGTGCCTGCAGTCCTAACAGCACTAACAGAATTTCAAACTATTTCTGGTCACAGAATTAATTTGAATAAAAGTGTGCTCTTTCCAGTGAACTCCCAAGCACACAAATTTACCTAGGGGTAAACATAACAAGTAAACATAAATCTGTTTATCAACAAAAGTGTGCTGTCTGTATGGAAAAACTTAAGCTAGACTTGCATAGATGGTTTACCCTTCATCTCAATTTAGCTGGAAGAATTAACACTGTCAAGATGAATATCCTTCCTAAGCTTCTTTTTCTATTTCAAAGCATTCCAATAAACTTCAGTAAATCATTTTTAAAGAAGTTAGATTCCATCATAACCTCATTTATTTGGAATTCAAAACATCCACGTATCCAAAGGGTGATCTTACAAAGATCTAAGACAGAAGGTGGCATGGCTTTACCTAACTTTCAATGTTATTACTGGGTGGCAGATATACCAGTTATCAAAACCTGGGCATTGACATAAATAGATGAACATACACAGGCTTGGTCCACAATAAAAATATCCTGCAACACTTTTTTATAATCCTTGCTTTTTACCCCAGTACATACAAGTTATGGCCAGTATACTAACAACCCAATTGTGCTTCATTCACTTAGAATATGGAACATCTGTGGCACCTCTGCATGATAACCACCTTTTTTCACCATCTCAAATTTATGCAGTTTTTAATGTTTAGAAAGCATTCAGGATTAAATCACTTAGAGATTTTTACATAGACAACATCTTCACATTCTACGAACAATTTCACTCCAAATTTAACTTTCCAGCAACACATTTCTTTCACTACCTCCAAATCAGAAACTTTGTTAAACAAAACCTGCCCAATTTTCCTCATCTCCTACCTATTTCTGTTCCAGAAAAATATTGATCGGTCATGAGGACTCAGACAGCATTTCTGTAATATATAAAAGCAGTGATGCACAGAATTCACTCTAGCTCCATATGCGCAAAGCATACAGATATTCAATTATTATACAATTATCGAGCACATCCGTCTCATTTAAAATTGTCCAAAATGGTCCCAGTGCAAGATCCAACCTGTGAATGTTGCAGTCGAGCTGCAGCTTTATTAGGCCACATGTTTTGGGCGTGTACCAAATTAACATCATTTTGGACCAAAATTGTTAAATGCCTTTCAGACAGCTTTGGTGTCACAATCACTCCTAATCCATTAATAGCTGTGTTTGGTGTACTCCCAGATGGGCTTAAAGTGGAGAAGGACAAACAAACTGTAATTGCCTTTACATTACTATTGTCATGTAGACTTGTCTTGCACAACTGGAAGAATCAGTGGGTAACTGAAATTTGAAATTGTAAAAAATCTAATTCTCACTTAGAAGATCTATGCAAAACGTTTTTAAAACCTGGCAGCATCTACTCAATAACATTTTAGAATAAGGATTTAAATTGAGGAAGTGGATTCTCTTCCCTTATTTATTTACTGTATTTATTTATGTATTTATTTACTTATTTTTCCTACTATTAAAATTTTACTGTGTTGGCCTACCTCTCTTTCTCATGGGTGGGGGTTGATTTGATGTGAACTTAGTTTGTAAAATTTGACTTGCTTGTATGGAATGTTATCTGCTTTTAATAAATACAATAAAATGCTTAAAAATGCTTAAGGTAAGCTAATGTGCTAAAACAATGTGTAACACAAGTACTTTTCAAGCAAGCTTTTGTTTTTATTTCATTCATGGTTAGGCACATGTTGTTATGGCACATTCAAGGAAAAAAAACAGAAAATAACGTCGGTTTGGCTGTCCAATGTGTGCTGTAATATTTCTTATTTTTTAATGATATTACAAAAACAGCTTATTCCACTGTAGCCGAGACTATGTTTGATTTTTAAGATTGAAAACATTTAACGTGAGATGGAGGATGTGATATTAATTACAGCTTCAACTTCCCAACTCCATGAGACTCAGAATTCCATTAACTCACTAATTGTCTGTCTCTAGTTTGCACTTTCTGGTTACAACTGTAATGATTTTGTCTTGTGTCAAGGAATTGATTATTTGCATGGCTCTGTTAGATTTATGCAAAAAGGATCATGGGGAAAGCTTGTGAAGGAGACCAAGAGACATATATTTTAAAAGACAAAAAGTGCATACAAAGCGAAATTTAGAAATGACCAAGGGCCTCATGTATAAATGGTACGTACGCACAAAAATGTTGTGTACGCCTGTTTCCATGCTCACATCACGATGTATAAAAACTAAACTTGCCGTAAAGCCATGCACATTTTCATTCCAACTCGATCCCTATTGTACACAATTTCTCCGACTCAGTTTTGCAAACTGGCAGCACCCAGCATCAAAGCAGTGCTACTGTTCTTGGGTGGCTTCCCTTTCTTTTTTAGATGCACATCCCTGACGGCTTTATCAAATACACTGAAATTAACCGCATATTGTTTATTAGTTTAAGGCATCTGATTGTAATTAACTCGTAACAATATAATGGTCCACGGAATGGCCAAACTATTCCAAATACCATAGCTGCTTTAGTGTTGTTACTCTCAAGTATTTATCCCACTGTATCTGAGTGTGGAAACACAGCTCCCAAGCAGCTGATTGGAAAGAGAATTATTGGGATACAGCATCAAGCACACGCTGCCTCAGCTATGCGCACTGTCTATTGAACTGTTCCCATACGGCAAACGCTTCAAAGCCTTTCTTGTAGGGACCTCGCGGTTTAGAAACAGTTTCATCCCAAGAGCTCTAAACGCACTCAATCAGTCCATCAAGTGGTCCTTGCAGAACTGTTTGTACTTATAAGAACAATCACCACACTGTAAACTTGCGATACAGTTATAATATTGCACAACCTGAGCCACTTAATAAAGTGCAAATTTACATATGATGACGATATCATTTTTAAGATGAAATGCAGCAAAATATGTTTTTTACATTATACAGATAAAGTTTTAACATCATTTAAATAATCTACATTGTTAATAATTAAACATGTGAGGACACGGAGTCACAGCGCTAGCGACAAGCTGGTGCCCCGTTCACGGTTTGTTCCTGCCTTACGCTGTATTCTTGCTGGGGCTGGCACAACACTGGATGGATAGATGGATGGATAGATGGACAGAATAATTAAATATGTACTACGAAGATATTTCAATGTTCCTTAAAAGTTTTGAAGAATCTGCGTTCTAAGCTTACAGATGGCTTAACATCTATTACAGAGCTGATTGTGTGGCAATTAGTTACTTGGAGAAAGAAAAGGACAGGAATTGCGGGTTAGTATGTTTGAAAGAGACAGTACTGCTGCAATAAATTATTTCATCGAGGGTTGCGTACGGCGTAGCAAGCATCTTAAGTGAGGCAAGAACAATCTCTGGACAGGGCACCAGCTCACTATCACTGCGCCACCGTGTTCCCATGTTTAATAACATGTTTTAATTCTTACCATCATGAAAATTATATCAAGTATACATCTCAGTATTTAATTTATTCAGAGAGCTGTAATATCATTAATGTAATGGATTCTGTGTCCTGTCAAAGGAAGAGAAAGCTCGTTTAAGAAGCACGTAGTGATTCACACACATAAAGCACACAGAGGAAAACATACAATACAAAGCATTTAACGTGCTACTTTAGTTACAATGGTGTTTTGAGAAACTAGTAAAATAAACAATTTTAAGATGAAGTTTATGATGTTCTACTTTAATGACAAAATAAACTACGTGATTAAAGTGGAAATTTCTGCGTTATACATGAGGCCCCAAGAGATTAAATATTAGAGGGAGTAGGCTAAACTAATGTTAGGTAAGGGTCAAAACAACAGAAAGGACTAAGAATACAAAGAACAAAAACAAAGCAAAGTTCACAAATCAGAGATCAATTGGCAAAAACAAAGTTAGTAGCAAAACTAGAAGGAATTTTTTTCTGACCAAAATAAGAATTTAAAGTTTGCAAGTGATTAGTGCTACAATTATTCAAAATCATGGATACCTGTGCTATCCAATTGTCCCGGAAATGGAACCCTTGATCCCCAGTTATCCTTACTCACCAAGTCATCACCACCTTATCACTCACTATTTAAAAAGACACCAGAAGAAGAGGAAGGGGGTATCCTAACCAATTATTTCTCAAGAACATTTTTCCTTTTCATTGTGTTTTCTTTAAACTAGTTACTCCAGGTTTTCTTCCACATTCCAAAGACATGCATCTTTGTTATGCTTGCTTTAGATAATTTTTTATGTTTGGAACTTATTATTTATATTATTTCAAAAGCTGAATTTAAAACCTTAATTTTCATGTGTGTGCTCTTACTTAACATCTCTTTTTGAGAAAGAATTCATTTTTTTCCTTTTATTCATAAGGGTAGTTAATGGGTTGCTAAGAAGCATTGCACCATTGATAGGTTTCTGCTTCTAGGAAGGCACTAGAATTACTATGATTTGCTTCATAAAAAGTTGCTTATAAAGTCCATTCCAGAACCATTAGTTCTTGGTCCAAGATGTGTACTGTGATCAAGTATTGGTGTAGTGGTTTAGGTTCTGATTTTCTTTTAATATCTCATAGTTTCCATATCTCAGTTTGATTTTCAGATTTAGTATTTTGGTCTTGGTGCAATTATTGTGTTAGTGCTGAAGTCCAGCGGAGCTACTTTTAGTACTCGTGTCTGGCATAGCATCCTGTTCTGGGCAAGTTTCTTCTTGTACATAATGCTGTCTTCCTGTGATCCCAAAATTATTTTGATAGACGGTTGGACGGATTGTGTAAATGTCATTAGGGATTGTCCCTTGTCACTAAGGGGGGCCAGAGTGGAAGGACAGCAATGTACGGGCATCCCAAAAAAATTGAGAATTTTTTTTGATTGTTTGTGTCAGGTGTATCCAGAGTTTGGGGCTCAGTGATGCCCTCCATCTTTCACAATGGAAATATTTAACATTGCATGCACATAACTCTGGACTGCATGCACTTTCCAGTTGTATTCCTGCCTGTTCAAAAAGTGTACAAGCTTCAAAACCTCTAGTTAGACCTGCATTTTACCTCAATCTGCACTAACACAGTAAGCCTTACATCCAAATGGAGCTTTGTCCCTAACACAAAAGTTAGGCCTTTTTTTGTGTGTTTTGTTGTATTCACCATTGCTGTTCTCATTGAGTAACTGCACAGAGGACAATTCCTCTTCCTGTTTCTGACAATGTGTGCATACCCAGTGTAGTCAAACAGCTACATCATATGTGTTTTTGGTTGCTTCAGTGTGGGCAGAGATACTTTTCATAAAATATGTAAAAACGCTAATATGGATGGATATCATTTTTTTTAAACACTATGTTTTTAAATGAAAACACAGTAGTATGGAGTTAGCCTAATAAAATTCTAGGCTTGCTTTCAAGGAATACACAACTTGCTGTTAGCCCATATTTATAAGAACCATTCAGAGTGACAAACGTTTTAATCGATGATATTGGCTCAACTAACATAATACCCTGTGTAAAGGACCACTGCAACTAAATTACTGTAAAGCATAGAAAAGCAGGGGCTGATATGATCAGCTTTTGTGATCAGCCAATTCACTGCTCACCGATCAAGTTTTTTTTACTGAAAATTGGCCGATTTAGATCAGCAGCCAATCGATCAAAGCATCATTATCAGAAGCAACTAAGAAGGCAAGGAGAATGCTGGGTTATAGAGCATGATGTGTAGAGTATAAGGAAATTATGCTTAAGCCTTATAATACACTGGTAAGGCCTTATTGCAAGCACTGTATGCAGTTTTGGTCCCAAGGCTACAAAAAAGATACAGATGTACTAGAAAAACTTCAGAGTAAAGCACCTATGCTGATTCCAGGATGGCAAGGGATGAGTTATGAGAAAAGATTAAAACAGCTTGGCCTTTTCAGTTTAAGCAAAAGAAGATTTGGAGGAGACATGATTGAAGTGTTCAAAATTATTGTATTTTTATGGTCAATGATTTTTTCTCCATGTTGGTGATTGCTGGGATTGCATTGTGAACTTCCTGCTTGTGGATTTTTGAGCTAAGATCTTATTAGCTTTCTCTCCATGTTCATAGTAATGATGTCTTGATTTAAAAATGAGTTCTTCTTTTCTTTAGTTGTCAAGAGGTTAAGTTCTGAATGCAGACCCTGTCTTTTCCAATGAAGTGCCTCATTTAGACACATGGCATGTTCTTGATCTATTCTAGGAATTTAACTGATTAGCTCTGATACCTTCTTGGTTTCCAATTTACTTCTGTGGGAAAGATATGAGATAATCTATCCTCTTAAGAAAGCCTTCAGGGTTTCCCAGAGTGTTTATTTGTCTCTAAAAAATAATAATTTGCTTGGATATAAATTCTGTACAGTTCTCATCAGCTAATAAAAGTGGGTTAAGTCGCCAGCTGCGAGATGAGTACGTGGGGCATAACAATTTTAGCGCCATGATCAATAGCATCGTACTTAGAAGATTTAATCGTAGGAAAGAAATTGATATATACAGAGAAATAATCAATTCTTCAGTAACAGTGATGCACTGGTGAGTAGAAGGAATATGCTCTTGAGTTTGAGTTTAGAAATCTCCAGGGGTCTGATAAGTTGTGATCACTTACAAACTGTATAATTGTCTTTGCAGTGTTAGATGTCATCACCCCTGTGGAAGGAAACCTATCTAGGTCTGGATTTAAAACATACTTAAAGTCCCCAACCATTATAATTTTATGTATTCACATTGGGAATGGCTGTAAATACATTTTGGATGAAGTCCCTATCATCCACAATATGTGCATAGATATTTATCAAAATCACTTTACAGATTAAATAAATTACCCATGACGATCACTTACCTCCCTCCAGGATCAGACAGTACATCTGATACTACAAATGAGATTGTTCTATGTATAAGAATTCCCAGACCTGTAGTTTTTTTGTATAGCTGGAATGGAATATTTGGCCAGTCCAGTCTTTATGCAGCTGAAATTGATCCTGGCTTAATAAGTGGGTCTCCTGTAAAAATACTATTTTAGTGTTTAGTCCTGTTATGTGACAGAATACTTTCTGTTTAATTCATGATTCAGACCTTTAACATTCCAGCTGATAAGTTAACTGTTCAGTCATGGAGACATTGCTTCTGAACTTTTGTTGTCATTGTGTAGTCTTAACTTAAGATAAGACAGCTTTGACCTTAATTTCCAATTTTCCCAGGAGTTATTGCCATGCAGCCTATTGTTACGTTGGCACTTATAATTAAAAAGATTAAAAGGATAGATTAGAGATAGCTTGCTCTCTTTCTCCCCCCCCCCCCCCCCCTCCCCCCCCCCCTGCCCCCCCCCCCAATCTTGCCTCCCCATGTGAGGCTGGACCACACGTCACAAAGTCCCAGTCCTCTGACATACAGAGCTCATCCATAAAAAAACAAGGCCCCCAGCAGCAGTGCATAATGATTAAAATAGAGATATCTATTGACAATACAGTCCAAATATTATAAGCATAAAATATAATCTTAAACAGTCTTGAGAGAGTAAACCCAGTGAATGATGTTAAACAGTAGCCCTGGATAAGTATAGTAAGCCCTAATACAATAAACCAAGAGTATGATTTTAAACAGTCTTCTTATAAGAAAAAAAAAATTACACATACATACATATACGCATATAATTGTAATTAAAGCATAAACAAAAAGTGTCCGAGAAAGGAAAAGGATGTATAATTACGGTGCCAGTACCATTGCAAGTGGATCAAAAAGCCGGTAAGATCTTCTTTGCCATGCCAGGACAGGATTCGACTCACTATCGTATTTCAAAAAAGTGTTGGGATCAGTTTCCTTAGCTCTTTTTCTGCATCCTCCATAGAAGTAAAAATGTAGAGGTTGCCTTGAATGTCCTCTTTCAGTTTGGCAGGATACAAGAGGCTGAATCTGATCTCAGCTTTCCGTAAGTGCTGTTTAATGTTGCAAAAAGCAACACATTAAGCAGCTGTTGAGGGTGAGATATCAGGGAAAATAAAAATGTGGTTATTTTCAAATATAATCTCTTGTTTCTGTCTGAGAAGTAACATTATATGTAATTCAGATTGTAATTTTTTGTAACGCTTGATAACAGTCCTAGGTTTAGAGGTATTTGATCCCCGTATGCAATATGCTACTGCTCTCACAGCGTCTGATTTGATATCCTCTAAAATTATTTTATAGAATAGTTCAGCTACGAATTTCACTGGGTTTGGACTTTCACAATTCTCAGGGAGACCTTGGACTCTAATATTATTCCTTCTGCATCCATCTTCCAGTGCAGGAAGTCAGTCTCTGAGTACTTTGCATTTGGAATTTGCAGCTGTTGCTTTTCTATCAGCGGTAGATGCCAGTTATTCAGCTGTTTCGTGAACGTTTGCTTAATGTCTTCCAACTAAGTGCCAAGCTTCAGGATTGGTATACAGTAGTTTGATTCAATCTCAAATTTCTCAGTTTATTCTCAAACTTGAATTTTCCTGTATTTGTTCCTCAATTTTTCCTAGCATACCTTTAAAGGCCGCCTCTTGTGTATGTCCTTTATTTCCTTCCTTATATAATTTATTTATTTTTTTATATCTTTCTGATCATTACCTTCATTACTTTGGTCTTCACCATGCTCCGTGGGTAAAGTGGCAAGCCCAGTTAAAGTCGATGTCCCCAGCTCGCAAGGAGTAGATGACAATGCGGAAGGCAATGCCATTTTCAGTTTCAATGAATCTTCTGGAATTGACAAGCTATTGTAACCTGACTCACTTGCACATTCGCTCCTACTTTCACTCGCGGCTGGAGATGATGTAGCAGCACCAGGTCCTGGGAAATCTGTGCTTTCGCCTGTCTGTTTCATGTCATTCTCTGGAAGTCCGTAACTTGAGCTTGGACTTGATGCCTGTCTAGGTGTTGATGAAACTTTATCTTTCTTTTCCATTACTTTCTGAGCCCCTTTCCTGCTGCTCATGCTTATATATGCTTGTATATTGAACCCCCTCGGGTTGAGTAAATACAGGATACCTCAGGATGATAAAAAATAAGAGAAAAAATAACACCTCTGCTAACGGAATTTCACTTCAGACTTCCATCTCCAGTAATGAACAAGACCCTTTAATTGCAAATTTGACTTGTCTGAACTGCTTCTCATAAATTGTCTTGCTCTATCCCCTTGGGGCTGAGCTTTTTCACAACAAGAGCAGACTTTGCCTTGACAACACAGCTCGCCCAGCTGAGCCGATGACTTCATAGCCTAGCTGTTTGATTATTATAGATATATCAGTCTTAATTCTAAAAAGTATTATGTTCTTCTAAAAAGCGGGTGTTGTCAGGATGCTCATTGCAAAGCTATGTTCAATGAATCGAAAGAGGTTTTCTCTTCATTTTGGTTCTAACATCTTGATTTAAGATTTCTATATTTTCTGAATGATATGTACAAACATGCAACATACAGCACTGATATTTCATAGGCCCAGGCGTCTGGGCTCATATACTGCTCACTGTCTGTGTTTAGTATCTGTATGGATTTTCTCTCATTTCCCAATGATATATTAATTTCACTTTATTAATCTACTTTGTACAATGAAACCAAGACAGGCAACAGCTACATGTGACCCTGTAAAGGATCAAGATGTTTAGAAAAATGGATGAATGGATAACTTTTGCTTGGATAAAGATTCTTCTTCAGCAGCAAACCAGTTTTTGAAAAGTTCAACACTTTACATTGCAAAAATGCTGTATATAACAGGTCAAAATCTCCAATTTGTTAAAGACCTTAAGATTATCACACATACAGTATACTCTATGATTCAGGAAAACATTTACCAATCATTTACCAATTTACATCGAAAACTTCTATGAATAAGGGATGATAAATAACATCCTATATAGACAATACATTGAGATCTTTCAGATATTTGTCAGTTTATCATTGTAGGCCAGAAAAACCCACTTTGAAAAGCTTTATAATGAACAACCTTTATCATTGTACAGTAGTAATGAGCACAGAGAGAGTGGAAAAAGCAAATTTTGAAGTGAAGGAACTAGTAGCTACAAAGTTACTTTTTACATTTGGGTGAAATTTTTATTGAAGGAAACATTACAAATAATTGCAGGTTTAAATTACATGTTCTGGGTCACACATTGAGGCAGAGGTGGGAATTGAACTGACAACATTTTGGAGTTTCATTCCAGTGTCTTAGTTAGTCATAACAACAGCAAAAGGTTATCAGGGGAAGTGGTATAGCCTCCACCTGTTGTATGTTGAGTTGCATGAACTTTATACTGGAAAGGAATAAAAAAAATTACAGGGTTTATTTTGTTTTTTGAAGTGTATATTTTGGTAAATTTTTCTTTTTCACCGTGCATCATACTTTTGCAAAATATGGCTTTGTGACCTGGGTGTCTTTTATTTTGGTTTACTACCAGTATATTATTACAGAGACTAATGAGTCTGTTGCTAGACATGTTTTGATAGAGCTACTAGTACTGACCTTAAGATTTCTGTGAACAATGTGCAAAGAGTGAAGATAAGCTACTGCTTCCAGAACCTGACGGATCACATTTGAAGCATCTCGCTCTGTGTAGTTCCCTTGATCAAGGATCCAATCAAACACATCCCCTCCACTGGCACTGGAAAAAAAAAAAAAAAATCAAAGAATTTTCCCCTACTTTGGAATGTTCTTTCTAATTTCATGGATTTCAGGACTTTGCTTGGCAGACTTACAGTCAGACAATTACCTGGGGCCTCATGTATAAACGCTGCTTATGCACAAAAATGTTGCATACGCCCATTTCCATGCACCCTTTGAGATGAATAAAAGCCAATCCCATCGTAAAGCCATGCAACTTTTCATGGTAGCCTCCCACCTTGCATACACAAGTTTCAGCTTGTTTTTACAAACTGGCACAGACATAGTCTAAACAATGTTTCTGTGTGGTCTCCCGTCTTTCAGATTCACATCAATGATGTGGAATTTATCAAATATATCAAAATTAATTGCATATTGCTTACAAGTTTAACACTAGAATTACCAGAGTCTACGAAAAAACTCGTAGATCCGGCCCACCTTAAAACCGTTCTCACCTCTCTTTTGTCTTCTAAATGTGCCGATTAAGAGGAGCAGCGAGCAGCCGGCTATTCCATCCCCCACCGTCGCAGAACGTTCACTAAGTTTTCCCAGCTCATGGCTTGTTTGATTATCTGGGAGTGACTGAACTGCTGGAGTTTTAGAATAGAAATAATAGATCGCTATTTGGAATACATGCATTTCATGCGTGTTCCGTTTCTACAGTAATCTGTGTAAACACATTGCTAAAACAGAAACTTTTTCATATTTTAGTAATAAATGTTACAAAATGTAGAATGTGTAAAGCCCGACTTCCTAAGATCAAATAAACACTTCCACAAAAGCTTCACACACCATATAACAGTTTCCGTGGCGTAGCGTGCTAAGATTTGCTTCTCAGACCGAGTAGCTTTTCTCTGCCTCACAAACATGAGTTCAATTCCCCGTTGGAGATAAAGTGTTACTTCTTTTTTTTGTTTTTAACCTCAAACGGACATAAAATTTGTAAATTGGTATGCACTGTCAGTTAATGAGATCGTTATATTTTCATGTGGGATGATCCTTTTAAAATATTTTTTTAACAATTGAGACTGCAATTAACATGAACAACTGTCCTTATAACTTATTTTTTTCAAGATCCATAACACACAGACAGACAGAGCACTGCGTAATACAGAGACAGACCGGCAGAGATATACAAACAAACAGGGAAGGCACATGTACTGAAAGAAAAAAAAATCAACATGCGCATTGTTTCTGTAGAACTGAATAAGCTCACCCGCTCTAACATCACCCCTCCCCCGATCTGGCTCTCTAAGTAACAGCGCAAGTACAGGCGCAAACCAAGTGTAATCAAGAGTACTGGTTCGATCCCCACTCACTCCTATATTTGCCGTTTTCAGTAGTAAGCTGCTCTTTTTGTTAATATTATACAGTACACACATGCACTTGATTTGTGTCTGTACTTGCGCTGTTACTTAGAGAGTCAGATCGTGGGGAGGGGTGATGTTAGAGCGGGTGAGCTAATTCAGTGCTGCAGAAACAACGCACATGTTGATTTTTTTTTCTTTCAGTACATGTGCCTTCCCTGTTTGTTTGTATATCTCTGCCTGTCTGTCTCTGTATTACGCAGTGCTCTGTCTGTCTGTGTGTTATGGATCTTGAAAAAAATAAGTTATAAGGACGGTTTGCTGACTTGGAGCACCACTGCCTTACTGTGCCACAGAGACGCGAGTTCGATTCCCAGCTTTGAAGAAAGTGTTTTTTTTTTCCTCAAACGGACATTAAATTTATAAATTGGTATGCACTGTAAATCGTTAACTTTAAAATGTCAATCGCGGTTATTTCTATTGATTAATTCATGCTTTTTTACTTAGAGTCAGAACAGGAGCTTTTTCAGCTTATTCAGCTTCTGATCTGACTCAAACAGCGCCAGTATAACTTCACACCCAACCTGACGCTGTTCGTTTTCAAATAATATTGCATTACTTCGACGATGTTTTCTGATTGGTACTATTCGCGTCATAAAATGATTTCTTCAAAACGTCACATATATTTGTCTCTTTCTTTTTTTAAAATGTGCGTTGTAGCACTCAGCAACTGGCCACCTGCATGTTCTTGCGCACACTAAACAAGACAGCGCTATATGCAATCATCAGATTCAAATGTTAAGTTATATAGCACAGAATGGAAATCAGCAGTTCTTAGCATTCCACCACGCAAGCTGTCATATCAACCGCCTACTGTAACTTGCTTTCTTTTTTCTTCGGTTATAGTCTTGAATAAAAGTGCACTTGTTTTGTTATACTTTTACATCAACATATGTTCCTGTGTTTGAGCTACATGGGCATGCTAAAAAAATACACGTATAATGCAACGAAAAGTGCATGCAGACACTTCAGTTCGCAAGCATTGGTACGACAATGCAGTCACAAGTACACTGCAGAGCTTTAGCGCATCTTTATGTGAAAATAGCATCAGATGGGGAGTGTCTGATGATTGCATATAGCGCTGAAGTTACTGCTCTTTACTATGCTTTCCTCTGCATGTCCTGGAGTACAAAAGAAACAGCATACAGCAATACGTGGGGGCTGGCAATACTGGGGAAAAAAAACACGCGGTTGTATGTATCGTGATACACTGCAGAACTATAGTGCGTCTTTATGTAAAAAACGCAGTGTCAGGTGGGGGGCGGTAGGGATGGATCCTGAACGCGACTGAGACAATGAAAAGTGAATTTTAAAAAAATAAAGCTAACCTTTACAAATATCATAAATTACACCAGCTGTTACAGACTGAAATCAAATGTATCTTTTTATTCTAAAATAGTGAAAATAAGAACACTTCTCAAATGGGAGTTGTGCAGGATCGAACTCATGACCTTCTGATTCCCAATCAGCGACTGATACTGTTACGCCACGGAAGCAGTGATAGTTAACTCATATCAATGTCTCACACTAAGGCGGGTTTTTTTGGCGGTGGCTTTTTTTTGTATCTTTTGTGAAAGTGTTTCTTTGATATTTGGACTTCAGGCTTCATACATTATATAGTTTATGCCTACATTTTGTCAATTGCTACTAGAATATATAACACGTTTCTGTTTTAACAATGTGTTTACACAGATTACTGTAGAAATGCAACACATATGAAATGCATGTGTTTCAAATAACAATCTTATTATTTCTACTCTAAAACTCCACTTCACTCCCAGATAATCAATCATGGCAAGAGCTGGGCAAAGCCTGTTTACGTTCTAAGTCGTTGGGAGGATGGAATAGCCAGCTGCTGGCAGCTTGTCTTTATCAGTACATTTAGATGACAAAAGACGCTGGCGGAGAGGTGAGAAAGGTTTTAAGAAGCGATTTAAGGTGGGCCGGATATACGAGTTTTTTCGTAGGCTCTGGTAATTCTAGTGTTAAGGCACTTGATTGTAATCATTCTGTAACAATGTAACGGTGCATGCAGTGGCCAAGCTATTCCAAATACCATAGCTTTTTTAGCGTTGCTACTCTCAGTGCACCTCTCAGAGTATTTTAACTCATTGTATCTGTTTGTGGAATCACAGCTGTACAGCAGCTGATCGGAAAGACCTGAAGGAGATTTATAGCACATACTGCCTCGGGAAAGCCACCAGCATCTGCATGAATTCCACTCAACCATATGCACAGTCTATTTGAACTTCTCACATCCAGCAAACACTTCAGAGTTTTTCCTGCATGAACCTCAAGGCTCAGAAACAGTTTTATTCCAATGGCTATAAACTCGTGGGAATGGGCTTCTGCAATGCACTACCTCTCCTGGGGTGCTAGAGGGCAGTCCTCCAGGGTGGCTGTGGCGCCATAGATTCCCACAGGGCACGCTGGGAGTTAGAGTTTGGCAAAGCCCTGTTGGGTTCAGTGGGGGATGCCAGGGGGAGCTGCAGAGTCCTATCTGGGGCTTTCACTACACCTGGGAGTGATTCCAGGTCCAATTAATGAGCCACCTGGAACACTCCAAGGGTCTGCTTAAAAGGAACCGCCTCACTTCATTCAGAGAGCCAGAGTTGGGAGGAAGAGGGACGAAGCTTTCCAAGAGGAGGAGTGGAGGCGGATGACAAGGAGAGAAGAAAAAGAAGAAGGAGTATATTTGATGCTTGATGTACTGTGTTGCTGAACGCAGTGAGGGAGATGCGCTTCCCATGTGTAAATAAACGTGTGCAGTGCTAAACTTGTTTCTCTGTCTGTCTGTGTCGGGGTTGGGGCAGCTGGTTTCCACAAAATGCACTCATTCAGTCCATCAAGTGCTCCTGGGAGAACTGTTTGTAGTTATAATTACAAATAAGTCACTGTAACATTGCACTACAGAACTATAATATTGCATAATCAGAGCCACTTTATGAACCATTTGCAGTATTTGCACTTAATGTACATGTTAATTGTAATTATGCTTTCATACTATATATTTTTAATCGTTTTTTATTGCATTATTATTATTGTTATTATATCATTTTATAGGAAAATAAGTTTAAGAAGGAATTACGTATTGAATCTCACTGTACCATACAATGACAATAAAGGAATTTGATTCAATGCAAGAAGAAGAGAGAGCATATCTCTTTACAGATGATGATCAGGAGTTGATGTAGATTTCCAAGAGCTATCCTCTTGACACTGTGTACTGTAAGAATACTAAGATGTATACTTGATGTCATTTTTATGATGAAATGCATTAAAATATGTATATTACATCTTACAAATAAATTGTTAATTTCATTTAAATAATGTATGCTGTTAATAATTAAACATGTGGCGGCAAAGTGGCACAGCAGTAGCGATGAGAACGCTGAGCTTAAGGGCTATTTATATTGATTTGCATATTCAAAGAGGCGTAATTCTGGGAGGTGTTTGGGTGTGGCAGCAGGTGCGTGCACATGCATTACTTTTCACACTGACCGGGATTTTTGTAGAGGAAGAACATGGAAGTTGGCGAACGCACAGATTTATACATCTGAATTTTTTGTGCGTATGCACATTTCTGCTTTTGTACATACGCCATGTTTTAGTGTGAATTCTACGTACAGCGTTATGCATGAGGCCCCTGGACCCTCCTCTTTCCCACAAAAACAAGCAAGTATTTGTAATTTCGTGAAAAGGAGCAGCTTAGAAGAAATTATAGAAAAACTTGCTGCAATGGTTTTATTGTCCATTAACAGCATTACAACAAACCTGTTCATATGAGAGTCTTTGCAACAATGGGGATATCCATTGCCAAAAAACAACTCTTGAGGAATGGCTATCATTTATATGTCTTACGATGATGCCAAACTTGAAAGTATAAATAAATTGGACTGTATTAAGAAGAATGGGAAAAAAATTCTATAACTTCAGATGAGTGGACTAGCAAAAGAAATTGTAGATATTTGAATATCAACGTAGACCACTTTGTGGAAGATTTTAGTTTGGACTAAGTTCCAATAGCTAGTTTCTGTGGTGCTAATGAAACATTAGAATTAGTTTCTGAGATGCTGCAAAGTTTTAAGTTGGATCTAGCAACTGACATAGTTGCAGCGACCAATGATGATGCCACTGTTATAAGAAAATTGGGCCAATTATCACTTATGATTAATCAACTATGTTATTCACATGCCATAAATGAGCTGTTACTAATGTGTTATATAAAATAAAGAAATTTCTGATACCAATGCATATGTTACAAGTGAGGAAGATGATGTAGAGTGTGAAGATGACTATGGCGAGGATTTTTTAAATTCTCTTGATCTAGATAATGACTGTGTCTTTTATATGTTGTCTGACAATTACAATCAATTTCCCACTGCCAAACAACACAGAATAGTTTAGAGGCCATGACTGAAAGATTTATAACATTAAAACAATGTGTTGTTTTACCTTTGAATGATATTGGTGCTTCTCATTTGTGGAATGAAGTTCAATATGTAAAATCATGGAGCTCCTTAAAGTGTTAACAAGTGAAAATGAACTAAAAATTTAAAGACTGAAATTAGTTCCAAATTATTAAATGCTTTAGAAGTATGAACTTAAGAAAGAAAACAAGTTGGATGCATAATCCTTTTGCTGTAGTTTCAAAATCCACAAAGCACTTCAACAAAGAAATCTAGTACAGACAAAAGTGGAAATGTGCGTATGCACAAAAAAATTCAGATGCACAAAATTGTAAGTAAGCCAACTTCCATGTACTACAGCTCAAGCATGAAAAGTAACGCACATGCATGCGCCTGTCACCCCACCCTGACTCCTCCCAGAGTTACGCCCCTTTGAATATGCAAATAAATATAAATAGCCCGTTACATTCAGCATTTTGTGAAAAGACAATGGCAAAAGCACAAAATAAAAAAAAAAAAAAACTTCAGTGAATGCAGAGTAGAGGCAAGGAAAAGCGTATTTTTTTGGCTTAAGAAGTGTTATAAGCAACAAAAGGAAAGTGATGGAGTGATACAGCATGGCGGAAACACACGAAAGTACAAGTTCAGAAAGTCACACAGTGTCCAAAATAAAAAAGAAGTGGTCAGATGTCAAAGTCGAGGAGAAAAGGCAAGTTGTAGCCCACTGTCCAAGTGTCACACAGAAGTGTATTAGGGAATAGAGAAAAAAAAATAACATCCATTGTGTATTGAAATTTAACATTTTTACTTTCTATGTGTCACACTTTATATTTACTTATATTAAATTTAATCTGCCACCAACCTGCCCATGCCTCTATACTGTCCAGGTTCCTATTTAATGATTCAATGGATATTGGATTATCTGCCAATCTATGTAGCTTGGTATCATCTTTAAACTTAACCAGCATGTTATTTATATTCACATCCAAATCATTTATATAAATTAAAAAAGCAGCAGCCTTAGCACTGAGCACTGTGGGACGCCACATTAAACATCAACCAAATTCAGATACGGTTCCTTGCACCATAACCCTCTGCATCCTGTGTTTCAGCCAATTGTGGAACCCATCTACACACTACATCCCGAAATCCCAACTCTTTTAATTTGATGCCCAGCATCTCAAGTGGTACCTTATAAAATGCTTTCTGAAAATCAAGAAAATAATATCATATGCTCCACTTTGATCGTATCCTTTTGTTCATTATATTAAAAGGGTGACAGGGCAGATCAAAGCAACTATAGGCCAGTAAGCTTAACATGCATCACAGGAAAATTAATGGAAGGAATTATTAAGGATAAGATTGAGCAACACCTGGCAAGGACAAGAGTTATTCTAAGCAGTCAGCATGGATTCAGAAGAGGGAGGTCGTGTTTTACTAACATGCTGGAATTCTATGAGGAGGCAACAAAAGGATACGATCAAAGTGGAGCTTATGATATTATTTATCTGGACTTTCAGAAAGCATTTGATAAGGTGCCACATGAGAGGTTGGGCATCAAATTAAAAGAGGTGGGAGTTCAGGGTGATGTTTGTAGATGGGTGCAGAAGTGGCTCAGACAAAGGAAGCAGAGGGTGATGGTGTGAGGAACCTCATCAGAACTGGCCGATGTTAAGAGTGGAGTTCCACAGGGGTCAGTGCTAGGGCCGCTGCTATTTTTAATATATATAAATGATTTAGATAGGAATATAAGTAACAAGCTGGTTAAGTTTGCAGATGATACCAAGATAGGTGGATTAGCAGATAATTTGGAATCCGTTATATCATTACAGAAGGACTTGGATAGCATACAGGCTTGGGCAGATTTGTCCATCCATCCATTTTCCAACCCGCTGAATCTGAACACAGGGTCACGGGGGTCTGCTGGAGCCAATCCCAGCCAACACAGGGCAGGAACCAATCCTGGGTAGGGTACCAACCCACCACAGGACACACACAAACACCAAGCACACACTAGGGCCAATTTAGAATCGTCAATCCACCTAACCTGCATGTCTTTGGACTGTGGGAGGAAACCGGAGTGCCCGGAGGAAACCCATGCAGACACGGGGAGAACATGCAAACTCCACGCAGGGAGGACCCGGGAAGCGAACCCAGGTCCCCAGATCTCCCAACTGCGAGGCAGCAGCGCTACCCACTGCGCCACTGCGCCACTGTGCTGCCCTGGGCAGATTTGTGGCAGATGAAATTTAATGTCAGTAAATGTAAAGTATTACACATTGGAAGTAAAAATGTTAGGTTTGAATACACAATGGGCGGTCGGAAAATCGAGAGTACACCTTATGAGAAGGATTTAGGAGTCATAGTGGACTCTAAGCTATCGACTTCCCGACAGTGTTCAGAAGTCATTAAGAAGGCTAACAGAATGTTAGGATATATAGCACGATGTGTGGAGTACAAGTCCAAGGAGGTTATGCTCAACCTTTATAATGCACTGTTGAGGCCTCATCTTGAGTACTGTGTGCAGTTTTGGTCTCCAGGCTACAAAAAGGACATAGCAGCGCTAGAAAAGGTCCAGAGAAGAGCGACTAGGCTGATTCCAGGGCTACAGGGGTTGAATTATGAGGAAAGATTAAAAGAGCTGAGCCTTTACAGTTTAAGCAAAAGAAGATTAAGAGGTGACATGATTGAAGTGTTTAAAATTATGAAGGGAATTAGTGCAGTGGATCGAGACTGTTATTTTAAAATGAGTTCATCAAGAACACGGGGACACAGTTGGAAACTTGTTAAGGGTAAATTTTGCACAAGCATTAGGAAGTTTTTCTTTACACAAAGAACGATAGAAACTTGGAATAAGCTACCAAGTAGTGTGGTAGACAGTAAGACGTTAGGGTCTTTCAAAACTCGACTTGATGTTTTCTTGGAAGAAATAAGTGGATAGTACTGGCGAGCTTTGTTGGGCTGAATGGCCTGTTCTCGTCTAGAGTGTTCTAATGTTCTAATGTTGCTTCCACACAGAATTACAGCATGTTAGTTAAATACAGCCTCGCTCATTTGAACCCATGTTGAATATTAAGTAAAACTCCTATTCTTGCCATGTGTTGCTCAGTCTTTTCCTTAATATTCCCTTCCATTACTTTACCTATGATGCACTTTGGGAAGATGGCGGCGCCCGTGCAGGCTGCAGCTTACAGAGCTCCCAAGTCCGCGGTGTTTAGTGTTAATCTTTGTTCGTCTTTGTCAACTAGTATAAGTAAAAAAGTAGATTTAAGTGATAGTAGTACGCAGACATACATTTACGAGCGGCAAATCCTGCTCGATTTCCTAAGAAACTGCGCCGAAATATCCAGTGAGGTGTCAGAGACACTCCCCAGCCTTTCCTTACTTTGGCAGCCTAAGAAGCTGAGCTGGTGAAAACGCAAGCTCAGCGATCGGAAGCAGAAACGAGGCAAACGCGGAGGTGTTAGCACAAGGCTAAAAACTAACCCAACCAGACCTGTGATACCATCTATTCTGCTTGCGAACGTCCGATCACTGGACAACAAACTGGATTATATAGAGCTGCTGCAGGCCAAGCAGAGGGAAATGAGAGACTGTTGCATCTTTATTTTCACTGAGACATGGCTCCAGGAAAACATTGCAGACTCGGCCATCCAGCTAGACGGACTGACCATCTTCCGAGCGGACAGAGGCGCCTCTTTGTCCGGTAAGACCCGCGGGTGGGGACTGTGTGTTTATGTGAACAGAGAGTGGTGTACGAATGCTGCCTAGGTTGCGCGACACTGCTCCCTGCTGATAGTGGTTTTATCAGTAAGGTGTTGGCCTTTCTACCTGCCGAGGGAATACAGTTGCGTGCTGGTGGTTGCTGTTTACCTCCCGCCTAGCGCAAATGCTAACCAGGAGCTAGTGGAACTCTACGAGATTATCAGCAAACTGCAAACGACACACCCCGAGGCATTTTTCATTATTGCTGGAGACTTCAATCATGCCAACTTGAAGTAATTTCTCCCAAAATTCTACAAGAATGTGAACTTTGCTACTAAAGGGGGAAGCTGTCTGGACAATGTTTACACGAGCGCTCCTGACGCCTACAAAGCCCTACCCCACCCCCACCTCGGTTGTTCAGATCATATCAGCATTTTTATCGTCCCTGCATACAAGTCCCTGCTGAAGCACACTAAACCAGCCCACAAGAGCATCAGAGTGTGGCAGGATGGTGCGGTTTCAGCTCTCCAAGACTGCTTCGAAATGACAGACTGGGACATTTTCAGAGAGGCTGCTATGAATGGTGACTCCATCAATCTGGAGGAGTACACAGACTCTGTTACTGGCTATATCTCCAAATGCACAGAGGATGTTACTGTTACCAAGGATGTTACCACAAGAGCCAACCAAAAGCCCTGGATGACAAGAGAAGTGCACAAGCTGCTCAAGATCAGAAATGCAGCCTTCAGATCTGGAGACAAGGCCATCCTCAGGATGACCAGATACAACCTGTCTCGCGCTATAAGGAGAGCTAAGTGGGCATACGCGCAGAGGATCAACAAACAATTCAGCAACACCAGAGACACATGTCGTATGTGGCAGGACGTTCAGACAATTACAAACTACAATGCTCAACCCACACAGCAGCGATGATGATACCTCCCGGATGAGCTGAACAATTTCTTTGCACGGTTTGAGGCGCAGAACAAAGAGCCTGCGAGAAAAGCAACACCTCCCTCCACTGACCAGGCACTCTGTCTCTCCATAAATGATGTGAAGAGGACTCTATCCAGAGTCAATCCACGCAAGGCTGCAGGACCTGACAACATACCTGGTCGTGTGCTCAGAGAATGTGCCAGTCAACTGCTGGTGTCCTCACAGACATCTTCAACACATCTCTGAGCCAGTCGCCAGTCCCAGCATGCTTCAAGTCGACCACGATCATACCATTGCTGAAGAAGTCATCAGTGACATGCCAGAATGACTACCAACCAGTTGCACTCATGCCAATCATAATGAAGTGCTTCGAAAGGTTAGTCATGTCACACATAAAAACTAATCTCCCTGCCTCCCTTGGCCCTCTTCAGTTTGCATACCGCTCAAACAGGTCAACTGAGGATGCCCTATGCTCTGCCCTTCACCTCTCCCTGACACATCTGGATAAAAAAGACACATATGTCAGGATGCTATTCATAGACTTTAGCTCTGCCTTCAACACAATCATCCCTCAAAAGCTGGTTGTAAAACTGAGCAGGTTGGGCCTGAACACCACCCTCTGCAATTGGATCCTGGACTTCTTGACAGAGAGGCCCCAGTCAGTTCGGATGGGCTGAAACACTTCCAGTATCATCACACTGAGCACTGGAGCACCGCAGGGATGCGTGCTTAGTCCACTGCTGTTCACCCTGCTGACTCACGACTGCACAGCCATGCACAACACCAACCACATTATCAAGTTTGCGGATGATACGACGGTGCTGAGACTGATAAGCAGGAATGATGAAAGAGCATACAGAGATGAGGTGGAACGGCTGTCCGCATGGTGTGAAGACAACAATTTATCTCTCAATGTCGACAAGACAAAAGAGATAATCGTGGACTTCAGAAAATCACGTCCTGCCCACATCCCACTCAGCATCAACGGTTTAGATGTGGAGAGTGTTAGGAGTACCAAGTTCGTCGGTGTGCACATAACTGAGGAACTTATGTGGACACATAACACCTCATCACTAATCAAGAAAGCTCAGAAGAGACTACACTTCCTGAGGCGGCTGAAGCGAGCACGTCTTCCCCCTTCCATCCTCACCATGTTCTACAGAGGCACCATTGAGAGTGTTCTGACCAGCTGTATCACTGTCTGGTATGGCAACTGCAACATATCTGACCGCAAGCGCCTGCAAAGGATAGTGAAGACAGCAGAGAACATTATTGGGGTGCCTCTCCCTTCACTACAGGACATATTTTACAAACACAGTGTCCGCAAAGGCCTGCAGCATTGTGCAGGACCCCTTACACCCCTCACATGGACTTTTCATACTTCTGCCATCCAAGAGAAGATAGTGCAGCATTAAAGCCAGATCTGCCAGGCTGCAGGAGAGTTTTTACCCCCAAGCTGTTAGACTCCTTAACACCAGGCTGCCCCCTGGGACCTTCCACACGGCCTCAACCACTTCTAAAAACAGAACTTTTATACATGTGAGCCACTGTCCTGCAAAGACGAGTGTGCAGGTAGAAAAGAACTGAAAATCTCCTACTGACCTTTAAGTATTTTGACACACTTGTTATCCTTCTGCTGTGAAACATTCTGACCTGTCATTGTTTACACATGTCTTAAACGACTATTATCATACACTGATAATTTCTGCATTATCTATATCTATTATTTATTATTTATATTACATATCTTACACATCAATATTGCTGCTACTTCTTTGTCTTGTGTTTGCACAATGTCTTGTCTTGTTTGTGTTTTATTTTTAATTTAAATTTTAATTCTATTTTTAAATTATTATTTGCACATCATGTTGTTACACTGTGGACCCTGAGCTTCGCAATTTTGTCTATCTGTATACTTGTATATGGTTGAGATGACAATAAAGTTCACTTTGACTTTTGACTTTGACTTTAAGCACATTGGCCTTTAGTGCTTGGATCTGCTGATCACCCTTTTTATATAACAGGATAATATTTGCAATTTTCCAGTCCTTTAGAATTTAATCAGTGCACATGACTTCCTAAAACTATGTGTCAAGGGCTCTATATTTATTCACTAACCTCCTTAAGCACTCAAGGATAAATATCTGTTTCTGGTTATTTGTTTGATTTCAGACTATTCAATTTAAGCAGTACTTCTCTTTCTACTGTTTCCAGATCCTTAGAAGTCCTTGTTACGACTGGAAGGTTATTCACTTCCTCACATGTAAAGACTTCAGAAAAATACAAGTTTAGAGCATACTGTTTGTATTTTGTAATTCCCCTTTACTGTTCTTGATGCACTTCACCTTCTCCTTTACTGTTCTTTTACTACTAAAGTACTGAAAGAATCTCCTAAAGTCATCTTTTTGCTTACCTAATATCCTTCTTGTTGGTTGCCCTCATGCTTTCATTTGACCTACAATTAACACTGGAGTTATTAGTCTTTACACCTTATACAGCTGTTTTTTTCTTTGCAGCTTCTTTTTCAACTTATTATTTACTGCAGGTTGTCTTTTTAATTTCCCACTGATTCCAATTTTTGGGATATACCTGTCCTGCATTATCCAACCAGCTATATCCTAACTAAGGGGTCATGGGGGTCTGCTGGAGCCAATCCCAGCTAACACAGGGCACAAGGCAGGAAACAAACCCTGGGCAGGGAGCCAGCCCACCGCAGGTCCTGCATTATACAGTATGTAAAATGTTTTTAAACCTGTCCCACTGCTCCTTGACTGTCTCCACACTTAACAGCTTATCTCACTTTTCCTTTTTATACTTTGTCACATTTGTTCAAAGCTTGCCCTACTGAAGTGAAACGTCAACAGTTTTGGTCTTTGCATTTGCACTCTTTTTGAAAAAACTGAGAAATGTACTATTTTATAATCACTTGATCCTAGTGGTTCAGTCACCACTACATCCTCAATTCTAACCTGATTATTATAAAATACTTTATCTAAACAAGCTTCACCTCGTGTTGGTGCTTTAATATACGGTATTAAAAAACAAGTCACTGATAACGTGTTAAAGCTCCTGCTCTTGTACTTCACAATTTGCAAAGTTAGCTCAGTTATTATTTGGGGAGATAAAGTCCCCCATGACTGTACTATGCCCCTGTACAGATGAGGTCACTGTACACTTGCCTTTTTAATATTACTATAAAGATGTGTGTTGAAATTATTAAAAAGATCACATTGAAGTTAATGTCCCCATTGGAGGTCTATAGCACACATCTAAATAAAGCCTCTTTATGTAATACATTCCAGGCAAATCCAGTGATCCTCACTAAGATGCAGCTCCTCCTAAGAAGAGAGGTATTAAAAAACAAGTCATTGATAACGTGTTAAAGCTCCTGCTCTTGTACTTAACAATTTGCAAAGTTAGCACAGTTATTATTCGGGGAGTTAAAGTCCCCCATGACTGTAATATGCCCCCTGTACAGATGAGGTCACTATACACTTGCCATTTTAATATTACGATAAAGATGTGTGTTGAAATTATTAAAAAGATCACATTGAATTTAATGTCTGCACTGGGGGTCTATAGCACACTCCTAAATAAAGCCTCTTTATGTAATACATTCCAGGCAAATCCAGAGATCCTCAATAAGATGCAGCTCCTCCTAAGAAGAGATGCATTTAAATTCTGCTTGACATAAATGGAAGCTGGTCCTCCTTTTCTGTTCTGTCTGTCCATTCTAAAAATGTTTAAGCATCTTATTATTTAGCCAGGTTTCTGTTAATGCTATATGTAAGAGCCATTTGCTAGTTATTTAAGTTATATGAATGCTTTACTAAATATTAGTGCATAATCTATGAGAGGTTCCTATAACCCCCATAAGTTGAATTGAATTGGTATATTCTATTTCTAGCCTCTCTGACTAAACATTACTCTCAGTTAGTGATCAGCCTTGCCATGTGTATGGCATAGAGGGCACATAGTTTTAAACTGTGCCTTGCATGTATTGTGTGTTAAGTGACGTGAAAGACAAAGTACTTAATTGTATGTGCTGCGTCGTACGTTTAAAGCATACAGAAGAAGAAGTAAAGAATCTTTAATTAAAGAAACAACTAAAGTTTTAAAAGAAAAGCTAAGTTTAGAGAAGATACATTTTTTTAAATTTTTTGCCTTTTATTCTACGTGCATAAAAACTTTTTTCTTTATTCTTGTGTGGATTGTTTGCTTTGAATTTTCACTAATTATTTTAAAACAAACTTTTGGACTGAGAGATTTCTTTCGGCACGCGTTTTACCTGTGCATTAACTCGCCTTACACTCCTGCAGCCTATACAATACTATCATAATTATGCTCAGCCACATACAACTCGAACTCCCTTGTTTTATTTTTGATACTTCAAGCATTAAGGCAAACTATTTTTTATGTGTTACTCGTTTTACTTTTGCACTTAAATATTAGGTTAGGATTTAAATTACTGTTCCTATTTATTTTTACACTATTGCTTGTCAATTCATGTGCAGTTCTAAACCTGTCTTGTCGTAAACTCTCTGCCCACTCATTCTCTGGTTTAAGCAATCCTCAGCTAAGCTACTCATATGCTTTCCCAACACATTAGTGCTACTATGGTTCAGACATAACTTGTCTCGGATTACCTAGACTAGCACATGGAACAAGTAGAACTTCAGAAAAGATTACATTGTCAGTTCTGCTCCTCAGCCTAGCACCTAATTCCTTAAATTTGGATTGCAGAACTGACAACCCGTACTTATGTATTTCATTTTGTTCAAGCAATGACAATGACAACTCCACAACCGCTCTGGCGAACAGCCTATCAACCCTTCGAGGGAGATCTCCCACCTGTGCTTCAGGAAGGCAACACACTGTGTGGCACTCTCTGTCTGTGGAGCAAACCTGCACCTCAATCCCCTAATGATCGAGTCCCTCACTAGTGCAACCTCTGTCTTTCTGGTTTTGAGGTGGCCTGTTGGGGCTTCTCATGTCTGCCTACCACCTCAGAGTCTTCTGAGACACAGTCCAGCAGCATAGCTTTGAAAACAGTGTGAAACTTCCAATTCTTGGGTTGGACAATGTGCACCCTTTAAATTGCACCCTGTGACTGTGACCAACCTTTCTCTAGCTCTCTGAGCTGGAGTTTCCCCCTGTACCAATTTAGGTGTGCACACTGTCCCTCTAAAGGACACCTGGGCCAGGTCCACCAATTCTCTGCTACAATGCAGGCCAGAGCTGGCATCTCCTGCAAACACAGCCTTTAAGGAAGACTGGCTCCTCCAAACTATCCTCTAAAAATTCCAACATCCTACAGAACTTGACTCTTTATTAAAAAATGGTTTTGGATATTTGAAACTACTCAACCCCTTTTTTAAATTTTAATTTAAATCTTAAATTATTAAACTAAAAACATTAATAGATTAAAGAATGAAAACAGTTATTTTAGTCTTATTTTTATGTTTTATTAGTCATCAGTTATTTTAATGTTCTAATGTTTATTCCTTCTGGTCCCTTAAGCTCCTGTAATACTCTCCCCTCAAATGCCTGCTGCTTGTATTTCTTTGAAGATACCTTTACTTTTTCCTGTATATTTTTCTAACTTTTGCTTCTATTATTACTTGCTTTGGAACTCTCTGCTCACACTGTTTGAACTCCTTATTAATGGACACTTATACTGTTGCTGTCTTATTTGGTCTACTTTCCTGACTGTCAAGAATCGTTCTATCCAGTAAAAGCTTTTACACACTACTACTACTTCTTACTAATACAACTCACTTACTGCATATCTGCTGTTAGTTATTTACTTATTCACTTTGTCTGGGTCCAGTGATGCTTCCTCACTAGAAATCTGTCTACTTACCGCAGAGCCTCTCTCTCAGTTCAGTGGCCTACCTGTACTTAAAATATATAATTAAATAAATAAATATACAGTTATCAAATTTCTATATTGCTTGTTTTTTTCAATAAATTGTATTATTTTGTTTCTTAAAAATGAGTGTGTTTCAGATTACTTTGATATGAGTTTCCTGCAACAGAGAAAAGTAAGGTAAATAAAGTAGCAGCCTTACCGAATTATTTATGGCATTACTGAAGGCAAGTCAGATAATTAATTAACCAAAGTTAAATCTTTTCTCATTCTTTCACTATCACCTCACTGTTACCAGAAACACTCTTCAGCTCCACAAGATTTTGAAAATGTTTGGAAACTTCAAACTCTGGGGTTGATGCCCCTGAATAATGTACACTTCTTGTCTTGTGGTTATGCCCAACACACCTATTTTTACCTTTCTGATATGGAGTCTATTTTGGGGGGCACACTAGCTCCCCAATTCTTTACTACAATGCAGGCTAGCCACCTCCTCAAGTTCAGCAACCGTACGTTTCAGGTGTTAGATCAGCGGGTATCTCCCACACATGTAAGATTCCTGGAAATAGGCTTTATTGAAGTCATTTTCCAGAAAGTCCAACATCATACAGGGCTTGCATTGTACTGGCCTCATGATTAAAATTTGTTTGAGCAACAATTGATCTCTTTTATAAATTAATATAATTTTAGTAGAGTTTAACAAATTACAGGACCTGTTTAATTAGTAACTGACCCCCATTAAATCTTTTTGTCATCTGATTAAGGTACTCTGACTACTAACTACTTTCTGCCTTATGCTGCTATTTAACTTTAAGTTGCCCGCTGAATGTGATTTTACTTCTTACTCTTTGCCTTAATACTTCTGTATTACTAAGAAACTCTTCACTGCCTCATATTTTTAACCCAATGCAATCCTAAATACTAGTACTATTTATATGGCTTCCTTTTTAAATGTGTGCTCTTTACACCCCTCCTCGCATCAGTGCCATGCCAAGAAAGAGCACCACAGATGTGATGTTTGGTCTGAGGATGTTGATGGAGAAGTATAAAGAAGGCCAGAAGGAGTTGCATTGGGTCTTTGTGGACCTGGAGAAAGCATATGACAGGGTGCCTCGAGAGGAACTGTGGTATTGTATGAGGAAGTCGGGAGTGGCAGAGAAGTACGCAAGAGTTGTACAGGATATGTACGAGGGATGCGTGAGAGTGGTGAGGTCTGCGGTAGGAGTGACGGATGCATTCAAGGTGGAGCTGAGATTACATCAGGGATTGGCTCTGAGCCCTTTCTTATTTACAATGGTGATGGACCAGGTTGACAGACGAGATTAGACAGGAGTCCCTGTGGACTATGATGTTTGCTGATGACATTGTGATCAGTCTACTACTATAGAGCTGTCTTTTGTTAAATTGGAGATGGATGTTGCGAGTTAAACTGTTGCACCTTGTGTCTAAAGGTCAGCTGAATCTTATGGCAGTTGGCTGAGTTTCTATCTCCATAATTCAAGCTATCCTTTTCTGTAATGTTGGTAGATTTTTTTTCTTGCGTCCATTTCAAGAGTATTGGCAACTGTGACGAAAGCTACAGACATCTTGATAGCATTGTGTAAGGTGGACACAATAACATGAAGGTCTTCCTTGTAGACTTGAGATTGTCCAATCTTTGTTACACTTTTCTGTTTCATCTCCTCACACACAAGACATGAAACAGCAAAATGAGAAAGAACTTTTCTTGATTCACACTGGTCAAATATGTGCTTTCTATAACGAAGTCTCCTACAACTCATCACAGTAAACTTTACTTACAAATTAAGAGAGAATCCATCCATCCATCCATCCATTTTCCAACCCGCTGGGTCACGGGGGTCTGCTGAAGCCAATCCCAGCCAACACAGCGCACAAGGCAGGAACCAATCCCGGGCACCTCAGGACACACACAAACACACCCACACACCAAGCACACACTAGGGCCAATTCAGAATCGCCAATCCACCTAACCTGCATGTTTTTGGACTGTGGGAGGAAACCGGAGCGCCCGGAGGAAAACCCACGCAGACACGGGGAGAACATGCAAACTCCACGCAGGGAGGACCCGGGAAGCGAACCCAGGTCCCCAGATCTCCCAACTGCGAGGCAGCAGCGCTACCCACTGCGCCACCGTGCCGCTAAGAGAGAATCACATGCTTGAAATACAAATATTTCTTACAACTTGTGCCAATGTGCCAATAATTGTGCCCAGTCCACTGTTAGATAAGGTAAAATTGAGTAATTTTTCCAGCGTTTTTATGTTGATGACTGCAAACAAAAGAAACCCATATATGAATATAAAAAAATAATTTTAACAGTTTTCTGGAAGAATTATTTGAAAAATGTGCAAATGTGCAAATATTTTTACCACAGCTGTATTATGTTCTCTCATAATGCTACTGGACAGGAAATACCATGAGTTCTTGACCTTCTCCTTAGAAAGAAAGTGAAATTATGAAGGGATGGTAAATGACCACAAGACCAGCCTTGATGTGAAATTTTTCTATTCAAAAATAAAATCACTATACTTTTTCTCTGTCACCAGGAGTGATAACAAAGTACCTGACAGTTGACAAGGCCTCTGATACTCTTAGCACTTTCAGGGGACATTTTAGTTTTCTATTCCAGTACACAAAAATGATCATACCTGGTTTAAGATCTAAGAGTATCCTTAAAGCTGCCTGAAGCTGGAGGGCAGATACTGTATATAGTTGGGTTAAAGATTCCTCATTGTGTAAGGCACCACAGCTTTGTGAAAGCATGAGAGGCAGAGACACATGAGGCGTAAAAAATGAAATAATTTCCGATGATAAACAGAAAAACGGGCCTCTGTAGCCCGTTTTGAGGTTTAGGGACTACTGGGATGGACTTCTTTGTACTTTGTTTTCACAATTTCAATTTGACATTACAGTTCAATCTTTTTTTGTTTCAAACGTATCTATGTTTATGTCTGTTACTCATTTAGCATTAAGATTGTTGTGTATTTACCAGACACCATTGTCCAAGGCAACTTATTCATTACAACTGTTTACAAATACAGTACATTTTTACAGTTGGAGCACAGGCATGCTTAGTAACTTGCTCTGGAAAACAAGCAAATAGTGTAGTGGGAAGAGTTTGGATACAAATAACTCACAAGAACCAATTGTTATTGCTTAGCAGTTCAGGTTTTACAGAAAAAAACAGATGGAATCTACAGTGAAGTATGAGGCTTTTGAAGAGGGTAAGGATGTGTTATGAATTTATTGACAATATTTTGAGTGATATAATGTGTGATTTACTGGAGAGTGGAAACTTTCTCATAGAACTTAACTGCACTCTTCAGAAAGCAATAGTGGCCACCATTAGTTTTACTGAACCAGCATGGAATTTAGGTGTTATTTTTGACACAAGCATGTCATTTAAAATACACTTTACAAAACTATCCAAAACATGTCTTTTGGCTGTATCTCTGTTTACGTTGAGTTAACATGGTTTACTTTAAGCTCAAGATGTCCGTAATTAAGCAGTGATGTACTGCTAAGGAGCACCTTTGATAACGATGGAAACAAAAGTGAAAATAACTGAGACGGTAGAGCGAGGAAAAAACATGGTTGATGTTGCTCATTTGTATAACATGAACTGTTCAACCATCAGCGTGATTCTAAAGAACAAGGACAAGATTATGGAACATATTTTTACTATGTATGCCAGCTCGTTAGACGTAAGCAAATCTACTGAGATCAGCTGACTGAAAACATGAAACAAAAGAGCTTGGTTGTTTGTTGTTAAAATGCACTCTAAATCAATACAAAAATACTGTTTGTAAATAATATGTGGGTCACAGACTTGCACAAGAGAGAAGAAGGTTAGTCCAGATTTCTAAAAAACGATCAGTTTTATTGTCATCTGAAAGTTATCCAAGCGGGAACTCTCTTCAGCGCTGTACGAAACTCCAGCATGCATGTAGTGACGCTGTTGTTTTTTAGTCACTCCCTTTTTAGATTAAAAGAGAGACAGAAAAGACAGAAAATGTGAGAAAACAGCAAGTCAGCGGCTGGTTTTAAATGTTTCTTGCATTAATCAATGGGTGACAGACGCGTTACACATCAAGCCTCTGAACTTGTAGTTGCACCAGTGGCAGACAAGCAATCCCTGCTTGTGTTGACACAGTTTTGGCAGAAAGCATAGTTGGGGGGATGTCAGGGTTTCAAAAATCTCACAGTAAAAATATTAAATTTAAAGGCTATTTATACTTTAAAATAGATATTTGAATTTTAAAAGCTATTTTTACTGTATGTAAGAGTTGAGGAGAGGAGTGAGTCTACTGTACTGAGATCAGCTGATAGAAACAATGGGAATTAAAAATAACTTTCAGTTGTTTGTTGCTTGTTGTTAAAATGTACTAGAAATATATAACAAAAAATACAAATATGAACTTTTAAAAGCATTTTCTTATGTATAAAAATGTGTACATGTACATTTTTTTAGGAGTTGAGGGTTGGCAGTTGCATTGTGTTCTAGGCTAACTTTGCTGGACTTACAAACAAATTGGACTTGCGAATGTACTTTCGGAATGGTACTTACACTAGCTTCCACTTAAGCTTGGGGCTGATTTCAAAATTCTCTTTAACTTAACTGCTCTACTTTCAGACTGGTCTCCTGGCTATGGAAAAGTCATCTTGAATAAAGGAGCATTGAAAATCATTGGATGGAAAGATTCAATTATCAGATTGAACAACCAAAACAGACTACACTATAGAAAACTTTGGAGGGTATAGGTGACCAGTTGGCTGAAGTCTCCACTTCTGTGACTTTGTTTTTGATTTTCTCTTTTACAATTTTAATCTTCTCTGTTGTCATCTGGTCATAGTTCATCAATTAATTAATGGACTGATATTGTCCACTTCAATTTATGTTTAATCAAATTTTACCTTGTTCTCTGTGTGTTTTAACAAATCTGCATTTATATGTATACCAGTTCTGTATTTAGTAATTAGTATAATATTTACTTGTACTGTAACTTCAGAATTGTTCACAGTGCTCTGCACCTACACTCAGTGAATTGACCAATGCAAAAAATAAGTTGTATTTTATGTATTGTACAAAAGAATCACGACATCTAAGGCTGCTCTTAGAGTTCACAATAGGCCAGCAGCCATTCACATATTGCACTGAAGGCAACATAAAGGTAACAAATAAAAAGTACAGACAACTAGAAATCCTGACGGAAAAAAATTCCATACAGAAGCATAGTTATAAATCAATAACAAACGCACTGTATCACTCTTAATGGAAATTGTCAAGGTATTTGATCATTCCATTGTTGGATGCCAAACCCATGAAGACACAGATGAATGTAGAGCTTTAACTGTCCTTTATAAAAGAATGGTATTAAAACAATAAACTTTGAATACATTTGAATTAAAAAAACTTACTGTGGAAGAAGCCTTAAATTAAAGGAAAAGCTGAAAAATTAGATTAGGCCAAACTATTATTGTGTGTTATAAAATAAGGAAAGAAACCAAGATGTCAAAAAGAATTGAGCTTCCAGTGCAAAGTTCCCCATTTATTTCCAGAAAGGTAATACAGGTGATAAATGGCAAAAGAGCAAAATGTGTTCTTCAGCCACATTAATGTGCCTTTTGGTCACTCTCTTGTCTGACACAGTGACATCCTGACATTTCTTTGTCATAGTTATTTTCCAGAATTGAAGTCCTCTTGGCTTGTGATACACTGCAACGTCCATACCCTTCCCCTATGTTCCCTTGATATCATGTACTGTAAGGCTTGCGATGATAACTGTAAGTATCCAAGTTTGTTGGGAAGGCCATGGATTTATTTCATGGCAAATTAAATAATATGAGAAGCATTAATGTTAAGCACCTGGTAGTCTCATGGATGTGATTCTCAAACTAGAATACACATCTGGAGACAAAAGGTTAAAAAGTGTGTAGTGAATTAATTTTGCACATTGTAATGAGTGCTGTGACAGTCGAGACAGACAGACATGCAGATGTACAGTAGACCACCGCAGATACTAGGCTCTACATGTTTGAGAAGTGCTTCTGTTTGCTACAATAACTTTCTGCCATTTTAATATGATAAAAGAGGAAACAGAGTTTAAATAAGCATTGTGGTCTATGGATATAAAATGTGTTAAAAACACTGTGGCTCTTTTGTTATGGTATGTTTGTGATACCTCCAAGAAGAAAGCATTTTTCACTCACATCAAATGCCAACCAGGAGTTCAAAAAAAGACAAAGGTCCTACTCTAGCTAATGCACAGCATACCAGTTTATAAAGCTTCTACTATATATTCATTACCTAAAAAAATCCAAATTAGATTTTCTGGTTATATAAATAAATAAAATAATACTGTTTATTAGTTTTAACAAAATCTTTATCTAAAACATATACATACGAGTGGAATCCAAAACTTTCCATAATTGTTAAAAAACTTAGTACAGTTGTACTATTTTTAATCACCATCAAAATACATGTCCCAGTGTTCCTTCCATTCCTGGAAATGTTTCCTGTACTAATCTTTTCTTATTGTGTCTAGAGCCTCTTTTTCTGGATTCTTTCCACGGTAGCAAATTGTATTCTTCAGTCTCAATTTTAAATTTAGAAACAAAAAGTAGTCACACAGAGTGAGATCTGGGTCCTCATAAATAATGGTGTGTATAGAATTCACAGTAAAACATGGCATATGGACAAAATTGGTAATGCACGTACGCACAAAAAATTCCAGATGCATAAATCTGTGCATACACCAACTTCCACATTCTTCAGCTACATTAATTCCAGTCAGCGTGAAATGTAACGCATGTACAGGCTTCTGCCGCCCCACCCCGCCTCCTCCCAGAATTACGCCTCTTTGAATATGCAAATCAATATAAATAGCCCTTAAGTTCAGTGTTCTGTGAAAAGACAAAGACAAAAGCATGGGGTAAATAGAAGAATTTCAGCGAATGCCAAGTGGAGGCATGGAAAAACATGCCATTTGTTGGTTTAAGCAGTGGTATAAACATCAAAAGGAAGTTGATCGAGTGACATGAGTATCAGAGAAACTCGAAAGTTAAAGTTCAGAAAGTCGCACAGTGCCCAAAATAACAAAGAAGTGGTCAGATATCAAAGACACAGTGGAAAAATGGCTCAAAATGTCAACTTTAATCTCGAAATTTTCACTTTAATCACTATGTGCTCTTTAAACGAGCTTTCTCTTATGCAGACAGAACACAGAATATATTATATTCATGATATTACAGCTCTCTGAACAATTTAACTATTAAGATGTATACTTAATATAATTTTCATGATGAAATGATTTAAAGCATGTATTAAACATGGGGGCACGGTAGCACAGTGGTAGCGATGAGCTGGCATCCAGAGATTGTTCCTGCTTTCTGCAAGACGATTGCTGCGCCATGCGCGACCCTCAATGAAATAATTTATTGCAGCAGTACTGTCTCTTTCAAACATACTAACCCCTAATTCCTGTCCTTCCTTTTCTTCTCCTTGTAATCAATCGCAACACAATATGTTTTTTAATAAATGTAAAACCATCTCTAAACATAGAACGTTGATTCTTCAAAACTTTTAAGGAATATTGAAATATCTTTGCAGTGCATGTGTAATTATTCCATCCATCTATCCATCCAGTTTCGTGCCAGTCCCAGCAAGCATACAGCGTCAGGCAGGACCAATCCCTGAACTGGGAGCCAGTTCATTGCCACCGCTGTCCGTCGTGTTCACACGTTTAATTATTAACAGTATACAGTACATTATTTAAATGAAGTTAAAAATTTATCTGTATAACATAATATGCATACTTTACTGCATTTCAAGTTAAAAATGATATCAAGAGCTCCAAGAAGATAGCGCTTGGAAATCTAAATAGACTTAGAAGCCAGTCATCATCATATGTAAATACACACTTTCTTCTATTTAATTGAACTGAATTCCTTTATTGTTATTGTATGGTACAATGAGATTCAATATGTAAATCCTCCATAAACATTTTTCCTATAAAATGATAAAATAGCAGTAATAATAATAATAATATGATAAAAACAATGGAAAATATACAATATGAAAGCTTGTGCAATATTACAACTGTAATATTATATAGTGATGTAATTGTACTTATAAATACAAACAGTTCTACCAGAAGTACTTGATGGACTGATTGAGTGTGTTTATAGCTCTTGGGATGAAACTGTTTCTGAACCACGAGGTCCCATCAGGAAAGGATCTGAAGCATTTGTTGTATGGGTGAAGTTCAAATAGACTGTGCGCATGACTGAGGCAGCGTGTGCTAGATACTGTATCCAGATAAACCTTTTTCCGATCACCTGCTGTAGAGCTGAGATTCCACTCTTAGATACAGTATTAAAATACTCTGAGTGATTCACTGAGAGTAACAATGCTAAAGCAGCTATGGTATTTGGAATAGTTTGGCCATTCAGTGCACCATTATGTTGTTACAGGTTGGTTGCAATCAGAAGCATTAATTTAATAAACAATATGCGGTTAATTTCAGTGTATTTGATATGGCCGCATCAGGGATGTGAATCTAAAAAATAAAGGGAAACCACACAGGAACTGTTGCACTGCTTTGACACTGGGTCCCGCCAGTTTGCAAAATCAATCCGAAAACTTGTGTACGCAATGGTTTGAGCTGGGAATGTGCATGACTTTACGCCAAGTTTAGTTTTTATACATCGCGATGTGAGTGTGGAAACGGACACAACATTTTTGTGCGTACACACCGGTTATACATGACGCCCCTCGTGAATTCAGGTGGTGAAAAGCAACAACTAAATTGTTTTTGGTCAAAAACTATTTGACTGACAGCTCTATGTCTGAAGGTGTAATGTCACAGTGCAAAATGTACTTTTTGCATACAACACTGCTCCTGATGTTTTTCCTGATGCTTTCTCTTATGCTTTCTCAATGTTGCCTTGATGTTCGATATGACATGACATGATTTATTGGCTTGGATGCACTCAATTAACTCAGCACAGTGCCACTCAGTGAACTAATTAAAAAGACTGTTGGCATACAATTAATACCTAGTGGCATATTTGATAATAACACTCTACTCCCATGTTATTGGCTGATTCTGGGAATATTTTCATCCCCCTTTTGTGTGTGTATGTGTATATAAATATTGTCACACACATTTGCATGGGCAGTGGTGCTTTGTACTAATGACCACTCTTTTTTGCCTTCTGTAGAAAGGAAGATTGACTGTTCCATATCTGACATTGCTTTTGGGGTCCGTCCACCTGGACCCACATTTTTCTCCCAGAATGCCTGAAATCCGGAGGAGCCAAAATCTTGAGTAGTCTACCTGAGACAGTCCAGATGAATCATTTCTTTTTCATTTTACACACCCTTTTTCAAATCTTTGTTTACAAGGTTGGCCGCAAGGTGCCCCAAAACTCTGACATTGTCTTGCTTTTTCTTTATATGTCATGTTCCTGTTCCATATATCAATAACGCACATAGTATTCATCTCTGCTCCTCCGAAACATTGAATATGACACTATTAAATATTAGAGCTTTAACTAACAAGACGTTTTTTATCAACGATCTTATTAGTGATAAAAAAATAGATTTTATTGCACTAAGTGAAACGTGGCTTAGCTCAGATGGCGCAGCTGTTTTAATCGAATCTGCGCCTCCGGATTACAGTTTTACTCGTGCTGATCGCCAAGGAAAGAGAGGTGGAGGGCTAGCAAACATTTACTCAAGCAGGTTAAAATTTAAAAATATCAGTTTTGGTAAATTCAAGTCTTTTGAGTATCTCGCCATTATTATTCAGGGAGATTCTCACGTTCTAGTATTATCCGTGTATAGACCTCCAAAATTCAACGCGTCTTTCTTTGAGGAATTCTCTGACTTGATGTCAATCTTAATTATGAACTATGACACACTCTTAATAGTCGGCGACTTTAATTTTCATATAGATAATCAATGTGACCAAAAAGTAAAAGAATTTATGAACCTCCTGGACTCTTTTGATTTGAGACAGCTCGTTAATCAGCCTACACATAAAGCAGGTCATACGTTAGACTTAGTAATTACTAAAGGACTAAAAGTTGATATAAAGCAGGTCATTGATATTGGTCTATCAGACCATTTTCTTCTACTCTTTAATATAGAAATAATGATAGAAAACACTCATGAGAAGCATATTGTTAAAAACGCTTCTTTGACTCCTCAGCAGCTTTAAAACTTTCAAACATTCTAACCAATCAGTCCGTTTATAGTGCCAACTATAATAGCGAGGAGAATGTAAATAGTAAGGTGGAAAAATTTAATACTAAAGTGAGGGCTGCTGTTGACTTAGTTGCACCTGAAAAGACAGTTAAAAAATCTTCTAGCATTGTTATACCATGGAAGACCCAAAGAGTGTCTGATTTAAAGAGAACATGCCGTAGAGCTGAGCGTAAATGGAGGAAAACTAAACTAACTATTGACTATGAAATATTAAAAGTTAAAATAACAGAATACAATAACACAGTCCGTCTTGAGAGGCGCTGCTATTTCTCGAAGATTATAAATAACAATGCTAGTAATCCCAGAGTCTTATTTTCGACGATTGATCGTCTGTTAAACCCAGGTAACTCAAAGGAATGCCTCCTAAGTACTTCCAGTAAAACCTGTGAGGCTATCGCTGTATTTTTCAATCAAAAAATTAATGATATTAGAAATAACATAGTATATCTCCCCAACACTAAGGATCCTCCTAAACCCCAGTACCCCATAATAAACAAATTAAAGTCTTTCACTAGGATAGATTTACCTGATTTACATAAAATAATTTCTCAAATGAAACCCTCCACCTGTGCCCTTGACCCAATACCAACAAATTTTTTCAAAGAAGTATCGGGCGTGTTTATTGATAATGTTCTTGACATAGTAAATTCGTCATTAGATACGGGGGTCTTCCCAGACTGTCTTAAGACTGCGGTAGTTAAACCCCTACTTAAGAAAAATAATCTCGATCCCTCTGCTCTTGAAAATTATAGACCCATCTCTAACCTGCCTTTCTTAAGTAAAATTCTAGAGAAGGCAGTCATTATACAGTTAAATGAGCACCTCAATAAACATGCTATTCTTGATAAATTTCAGTCAGGTTTTAGAACAAATCACAGCACAGAAACTGCACTCGTTAAAGTAGTAAATGACTTGCGGGTAAATGCAGACAGAGGCCATTTATCTGTTCTCATCCTCTTAGATCTGAGTGCCGCATTTGACACCATTGATCATAATATTCTTAAGACTCGCCTTAGTCAATGGGTGGGCCTCTCTGGCAGTGTCTTAAATTGGTTTGAATCCTACCTGGCAGGGAGAAAATTCTTTGTTAGTTGTGGTAATTATAACTCAAAGACACATGATATTCTATATGGTGTTCCATAAGGCTCTATCCTGGGTCCACTGCTCTTCTCAATCTACATGCTTCCATTAGGTCAGATTATCTCAGGGCACAACGTGAGCTACCACAGCTATGCTGATGACACACAGCTGTATTTATCAATAGCACCTGATGACCCCAAATCTCTTGATTCGCTAACACAATGTCTAACTTGTATTTCAGAATGGATGAATAGTAACTTTCTCAAATTAAATAAAGAAAAAACCGAAATCTTAGTGATTGGCAATAATGGATACAATGAGGCTATTAGAAATAAACTGGATGCATTAGGATTAAAAGTCAAATCGGAGGTAAAAAGCTTAGGGGTAACCGTTGATTGTAATCTGAATTTTAAATCGCATATTAATCAGATCACTAGGACAGCATTTTTTCACCTAAGAAACATAGCAAAAGTTAGACCTCTTATATCATCGAAAGATGCAGAGAAATTAGTTCATGCATTTGTTTTCAGTTGGCTAGATTACTGTAACGCACTCCTCTCAGGTCTACCCAAAAAAGACATCAATCGTTTGCAACTAGTGCAGAATGCAGCTGCTAGAATCCTTACCAGGAAAAGAAAATCCGAACACATTTCTCCAGTTTTGATGTCACTACACTGGTTACCTGTGTCATTCAGAATTGACTTTAAAATTCTGCTTATGGTTTATAAAGCTTTAAATAATCTCGCCCCAGCTTATATATTGGAATGTCTGACACCTTATATTCCAAATCGTAACCTCAGATCCTCAACTGAGTGTCTCCTTAGAATTCCAAGAGCAAAACTTAAAAGAAGTGGTGAGGCGGCCTTCTGCTGTTATGCACCTAAACTCTGGAATAGCCTGCCAGTAGGAATTCGCCAGGCTAATACAGTGGAGCACTTTAAAAAACTACTGAAAACACATTATTTTAACATGGCCTTCTCATAACTTCACTGTAATTTATTCCTGATACTCTGTATATCCAATTCATTATAATAACTATTCATTCAGAATCTGTACTAACCCCTACTCTCTCTTCTGTTTCCTTTTCCGGTGTCCTTTTGGTGGTGGCTTGCGCCACCACCATCTACCCAAAGCACCATGATGTTCCAACAATGATGGATGGATTAAAAGCCAGAAGTCTGTATGACCATCGGCATCAAGTGACTCCGTGAAAAACCCGAACTACAAAGAGGACTATTTCATTAATGTTAGGTAGAATGCCCAGAGGGGACTGGGCGGTCTCGTGGCCTGGAACCCCTACAGATTTTATTTTTTTCTCCAGCCTTCTGGAGTTTTTTTTTGTTTTTTCTGTCCACCCTGGCCATCGGACCTTACTCCTTTCTATGTTAACTAATGTTGTCTTATTTTAATTTCTTATTTTGTCTTTTATTTTTCTTCTCTTCATTATGTAAAGCACTTTGAGCTACTTTTTGTATGAAAATGTGCTATATAAATAAATGTTGTTGTTGTTGTATGTAGTCCACTTTAGCAGTCATAGTAGACCTCCGGAAATTTTTCCTGAGCTAATTTTAGCTAAGAAAAAACAAATTAACATCATTCTGGACAAAAATTTTTAAGTGCCTTTCAGACAGCCTTGGTGTCACAATCCCTCCTAATCCACTAACAGCTGTGTTTGGTGTTCTTCCAGATGGGCTTAAAATGGAGAAGGACAAACAAATTGTGATTGCCTTCACTACACTATTGGCACGCAGACTTATTTTGCTAAACTGGAAGAATCCTAACTCTCCTCTTTTAAGTCAGTGGGTAGCTGATGTTTTATACTATTTGAAATTGGAAAATGCTCTCTTTCTCAGGGGCGGGGGTCGATTTGTTTTCTATCCTGTTTTTTTTCTGCTGAGGCCACAGTCACGGGAATAGTAAGAGAAATTTTAAGGGCTACCCACATATTGAAATAGTCTTTCCTGAGCTGCTTTTCATTTATGAAAGTAAGGAATTCCATTCCATTCATATCGACTGCTGGCCTAATTCCTTATCTCAACAGCCAGTTTCCTCTCATCCACATAATGCATGATATCATAGTTTAACATGTCACTGAGCTCATTATACTGCTTGGTCACCTCCTCACTGGTCAGCTTGGTAAAGTTTAGTAACATCTCAAATGTGTTATTTACCTTTCCTATCTTAATGGGTATTAAAAAATGTTGTTTTAAAAGTGTTCATTGACTAACAGGATTCATATAAAAATGAAGACCATTTTGCCTTTCAGCAGAGCCTGTACATTTATCTTTCCACATATTTTTGCTGTGTCTTGTACAGCTGCAAAACCTGTGCTTATATAGCTCCTGAGAAAGCAGCTTTTTCTGAGGAGATTAGCTGCTGAATTTAACTGCAAATAAGCTGACTGCAACAGTTTATTGACTTGGCTGATACTGATAAGAATGTCATGCTAGACTGTTGTGCAAATTAAAAATCAATGTCATCCAAAGTCCGGGACTGAGACTCTGTTTCAATTACAAGATCTGCAAATGTCTCCCCAACCTCTAAAAACATTTCTCTTAATGTAACAGCCTGGAATTGGACAGTTTTCACCAACATGTTTGTCTTACTGCAACGGACTTAACATATACAGTAATCCCTCCTCCATTGTGGGGGTTGTGTTCCAGAGCCACCCGCGAAATAAGAAAATCCGTGAAGTAGAAACCATATGTTTATATGGTTATTTTTATATTGTCATGCTTGGGTCACAGATTTGCGCAGAAACACATGAGGTTGTAGAGAGACAGGAACGTTATTCAAACACTGCAAACAAACATTTGTCTCTTTTTCAAAAGTTTAAACTGTGCTCCATGACAAGACAGAGATGACAGTTCCGTCTCACAATTAAAAGAATGCAAACATTTCTTCCTCTTCAAAGGAGTGCGCATCAGGAGCAGATGTCAGAGAGATAGAGAAAAGCAAACAAATCAATAGGGCTGTTTGGCTTTTAAGTATGCGAAGCACCGCGGCACAAAGCTGTTGAAGGCGGCAGCTCACACCCCCTCCGTCAGGAGCAGAGAGAGAGAGAGAGAGACAGACAGAGAAAAACAAACAAGCACAAATCAATACGTGCCCTTCGAGCTTTTAAGTATGCGAAGCACCGTGCAGCATGTCACTTCAGGAAGCAGCTGCACAGAAGGTAGCAACGTGAAGATAATCTTTCAGCATTTTTAGACGAGCGTCCGTATCGTCTAGGTTTGTGAACAGCCCCCCTGCTCAATCCCCCTACGTCAGGATCAGAGAAAGTCAGCGCAAGAGAGAGAGGGAGAAAAGTAAGTTGGGTAGCTTCTCAGCCATCTGCCAATAACGTCCCTTGTATGAAATCAACTGGGCAAACCAACTGAGGTTGGAGTGAAGCCGCGAAAGGCGAAGCTCGATATAGCGAGGGATTACTGTATATCAGTGTATAGTATAACAGTTGTGGTCCACCAGGGGGCCTACTGCTCCTTCAACCCCGACACAGACAGGCTAAGACACAAGTTCAACAAAGCAGAGACGTTTTTTCGTCAGTGGGAAAGTAGTTTTTTCTTTGATCCCCACTACACAGCACAGTATAAAGCACCAATATATAAATAAATACAGTTCTTTGTCTTCTTCTTTTCCTCTCTCTCTTCCGCGCCTCCACTCCTCTTTGCAAGCTTTGTCCTATACCACCCGATTAGTACACCCTGGCTCCTGATTGGTGGTGAAGTGCTCCAGGTGATTCTCGTCATTTTTCTGGCTGTACTTATAGGTGTGGCGGAAGAGGTTCCTCCAAGGACCCAGCAGTACCTGCACCACCCCCTGGCAGCACCCACAGAGCCCAACAGGGCTGTTCCAAACTACAAGTCCTGACATGTCCTGTGGGGATCCGTGCTGCTGTGGCAACCCAGGGGGCTGCCCTCTAATGTCTATGGGGAGATACTATTGTGAGAACAATCTCTCCCTCAGTCCTTCGACCCAGCTGGCATCCTGGCTGGGTAATGTTCCTGGCCATCCATCACACAGTATAAATGTGAATGTCATCCTGCCACCAACTCCTGAGTTTTTTCTGCAAGTTGGAGGACCTGCTTGCAGGATTGGATGCAAGTTAACATCATACTGAGGACAGAGGAATTGCAGGTTAAGGGCCTTGCTCAAGGGCCCAATGGAGTGGAATCACTTCTGACACTTATTGGATTTGAACCGGGAACCTAAAAATTTCTGGCACAGATCCCTAGCCTCAGAGCGTCCATTCCATCCACTGTCTTTGACAAGAGAAAAAATTGTGATGGCTAGAGAGTTGGGTCAGAGCATCTCTAAAATGGTAGGTCTTGTAGGGCGTTCCCGGTTTACAGTGGTCCCTACTAAAAGTGGTCCAAGAAAGGTCAACTGGTAAAGCAGTGTCAGGATCATGGACACCCAAGGCCTCAACAGGGAATTGGCCTAGCCCATCTGGTCCAATCCCACAAAAGAGCTACTGTAGCACAAGTTACTGAAAAACTTATGAGAGAAGGGAGTCAGAACACACAGTGTTTTGCAGCTTAGTAGACTGGTCAGAGTGTCCAAGCTAATCCCTATCCACCATTGAAAGTGCTTACAATGGGCAAATGAACATCTGAACTGGACCATGGAGCAATAGAAGAAGGTGTTTTCTTATGCCATCTCGGAGGAGAGAGCTGTCCTCCTCACTGGGACTGTGGGGCATCCCCAGGCCAGCAGGTGAAGTATTTACGGGCATGAAATTTAGATCCCGAGAGGTCGACCCAGGAGCATGCTTCTGCTCTCTGGGAAAAGGTGACAGCATGGCTAAGGCCTTTTGATTGCTCCACTTTCAAATAGTTCCAAAAGTTGCCTGCTTTCTATTGATGTCCAACCTTTCCGACCATTTTGCCCATCCGGTCTGGGGAGACTTCCATAATATGAACGAGCTAACAAAGCTCATTGAAACATCCAAGACAGCCTCGCAATCTGGGAGAGCAGAAGGGTCCTTTAGTGGACATTATAGGGGCTACGTCCCACTTAATCTGCCTCCCCTATACGAATCGGAGCCGCAGGCGCACAGCTCACTTGGGGATAAGGTGGGATGTAAGTGGAGAAATAGGAAAGGGTTGTGTGTGCTTTCAAACCTCCTGTCGGTATCACATATGGGAGTAGTTATAGTGGATGGCAACAACATTTCTATTGTTGACCGCCGATATGTACTCCTGCGACAATGGTTAAAGATTAAGGGCAGTATAACTTGCTTTCATGGAGAAATCCGACATCATAAAACCGCTTTATGTTTCCTTAGCCATGGAGGATTGCTAAAAAAATTCCCAGTAGCGGTCATCCTGAATCCACCTTTTGCTGTGATTCTAGGGTGGGACTGGTCTAATACTAATAGCGGTGTAGTACTTAGTACTCCTTAACCTAATTTAGGCCTAGTAATAGATGGGAATGACTCGTCTCAGGTTGACTCCATGGAAACCAAGAGGCGGATGGAGAGGTTCCTGGACCGTCGCAGGGTAATACCTCATCAATGGGTGCCTCGACGAGTCGGGATGAATCTCTACCCCTTGAGGTCAGACCAGACCCTCTCTCTGAAATACACTTTCAATTTAGAGAGACACCAGCTTCATTTAAGAGGGAGCAATGGAATGACGACTCCCTAAAATTTGTTAAGAATGCAGTAGTCCCTGTCAATGGCCAACGCACACTTCAGCCCATGCCACAGGGATCTCACTTTGTAATAAAAAAGTATTTATTATATCGGGTCATGGAGCATGAGGGGGAGGTACAGAAGCTGTTTCTAATCCCACGAACCTACCAGGAACAGGTCTGTGAGTTGGCACACGCCCACCTCCTAGGAGGCCATCTGGGCACCAAAAAGACATTAGAGCGTATAAAGCTCCAATTCTATTGGCTAGGAATGGAAGGAACACCTACAGCATGTCCGAGCAGTATTACGGACGCTCAGTAATGCTGGTCTTCGGATTAATTAAGAGAAGCCAAATATTTAGGCTACCTGGTGGGCCGGGATACCGTGAAGCCACAGAGGTCCAAAATAGACACCATTTTGTAATGGCCCCATCCACGAACCAAGCGTCAGGTCCAAGCCTTTCTTGGATTAGCCGGGTACTACTGCCAGTTCGTACCCCAGCTTTCAGAGAGAGCGGCGCCTTTGAGTGATTTGACAAAGAAGAGGGCCCCTAATATTGTGGTATGTACTGAGATGACAGAGGCTGCATTCAGTGACTTGAAAAGGGTCTTGATAACTGCCCCTGTATTGAAATCACCTAATTTTTCACTTCCTTTCATTCTCCAGACAGACAATTCAGACACAGGCCTGGGTGCTGTGTTGAGCCAATGCGTCGATGGTGTGGAACACCCCATTATGTTTCTGAGCCAGAAACTGCTGGACCAGGAGACCAGGTATGCAAGAGAGGCCCTGGCGATCAAATGGGCAGTTACTCAGTTGAGGTACTTCCTCTTGGTTCGGGAGTTTACTCTTGTCACAGATCATGCATCCCTAAAGTGGATGACACTGCAAAAGAAGTCAAATCCTCGGGTCACTAGGTGGTTTCTTGACCTTCAACCTTATAAGTTTTTGCTTGTTCATCGTAAAGGGTACTCTCCAGGCAAATGCCGGTGCTCTCTCTTGTGTCCATGACCTCTCGGTCAGGAAGACAAGCAGGTGCAGGCAGTGTGATGCTCTAGGCAATGTTCTACTGGGAAACCTTGGGTTCTGTCATTCATGAGGATTTTACTTTGACTCTTACAACTGTGCAAATAGGAGTCAACCAAAGGGCTTGAATAATGGTAATTTCATATCCGACCAGGGGGTGGGGGGTGCACTAACTGTCTCTCTGGATCCCTTGCAGACCATTCTCAGGAAATCCCACAAGGTTCCGGCGCCTCAGATGACGTCACTGCCAGTTCCGGCCCTGCCTCTAATAACTTCACTTTCCGGTCCCTGGCCTGATGACATCACTTCTGGTCCTGCCTCTGATGACGTCATTTCCTTCACTGGCTTTTAAAGCCACCATTTTGTTTGTATTCATCAGTTCTGTTTTGAACTCAGTTGAGTAAACAATGCTCTGTTCTACTAAAAGCCTTTTTGCAGCCAGAGGACATTGTACGGGTGGCTGCCCCAAACCTTTACGAAGGTCTAAGTGTCATTCTTACAACACCACCTACCTAAAGATTGTTGCAGACCACATATACCCCTTGACAGTCACCTCTTTAAACAGAACAATGTACACTTCCACAATACAAAAATTGTTATAAATGGTTTGAGGAACACGACATATTTCAAGGTGTTGACTTGGCCTCTAGATTCCCTAGATCTCAATCTGATCAAGCATCCATGAGGTGTTCTGGAAAAACAGAAAGTCTGATCCATTTAGGCCCCACCTTGCAACTTATGAGACTTAAAAAATCTGCTGCTAACATCTTGGTTCTATATACCACAGGAGACCTCCGGAAGTCTTTTGGAGCCAATATTTTGTTGGTGGTTCCCCAACATTACACAGGCACTTCACGCAGCCCTATTAAAGCTGGAGAAAACAAGCAATCCTCTACAGTTTGTTAAATGTGCTTTGTGTGCCTTTCTTAACTTATTGTGTTCCTGGATTTTTTGTTTTGCTCTGATTTTGACTATTCTTTCAGATTCTATATTGGGACTTGTTTTCTACTGGATTGCCTATTTCAGGAAACTCATTATAAGCCTTTTATGCTCCTGACAGCTTCCTTTGTCTCACAGAATTTTTGAAAAATAAATATTTTTGTTCAGAAAGATTCTTTATTTGCCCTTTTTGCTTTACGCTAACGGTTGACGGATCCTTCCTCTTATCGTGCTATTTGTTATAGTTTTTGGAACTATTTAGCTATATTGGCCAGTTTGCCATTCTTGAGGGTCTGATATCTGAGAGGCCTGGGAGTTTGTTCAGAAGTGCTCCTCAATTATTCTCTTTTAGACATTGTTTTCCTTTTTTCTTATAATATTTATCTAAGCATTTCATTTTTTCCTTCCTAATGTCCATACCCTCTTTCATTCAGTTCATATCCACTGACATCTATTTATCAACATACTTATCAATTATCCTTTAGTTATAAAACATTGTCTGTGTTGACATGGCTCAGCCACTGCAAAACATAGACCTGGATTTCTTTTGCAGCTGTTCCACTGTACACATCAAGATCTCCTTCAAGGCCTATGTTTAGTACGTGGTATAATCCATTTTTGCATTTTGCCTTAAGAGTTGTTGCTGTGCTCTGCATTTGCACTTGATGAGGAGTGCTGTGTAAGGACAAAATAGTTTGTACTATTGTATTTCGGAGGTGGCAATGATAGATTCGCCATCTAGTTCTGTGATGTGAACTACTTGTGCTCTGTTTTGAGTATTGTATTTACTCCATTTTTGACACCCTATGCACATTTATCCTACCTATCAAATGATGACTCAGGCGCTGCCGAGAGTGGCAGCCTTTTCAGCAGCTCCGTGTACGACTTTATTTTTCTACTGTTATTTTTCTCTTTTTTAATGATCACTCCTATCATTTTATTCTATGTGGATTCGTTCCCCGGACATACTTACTTTTACAATGTGGGCATGGATTTTTACACACCGAGACTCGTCTATTCAAGTACTCAACTTTGAGCGCTGAGAACAAATGCCAGTGCCGGTGTGGTTCCCTATTTACCCGACGAGGTAAGAAGGCAGTATCGTGGCAGCAGAGCCGGCACTAAGCTAAAAATGAAGCGGCTTGCAAGAAAGTGGCGTTTTAAGCCTTCGGTGCCTTCTGTGATTCTGGGAAATGTGAACTCAATCTCAAATAAGATCGACGAACTGGCTGCACTCGTGAAAAATATCAGAACCCACAGAGAATGCAGTTTGTTGTGCTTTTGCGAAACGTGGCTAACTACCACCATCCCAGATGCTAACGTAGAGCTACCCGGGTTTAGCACAGTTAGAGCAGACAGAGATGCAAGTACAGTGGAACCTCGAGATACAAGTTTAATTCGTTCCAGCACTGAGCTCGTAAAGCGAATTTCTCGTATCTAGAACAAACTTCTCCATTGAAAATAATGGAAATCCAGTTAATCCGTTCCATCCATCCATCCATTTTCCAACCCGCTAAATCCGAACACAGGGTCACGGGGGTCTGCTGGAGCCAATCCCAGCCAACACAGGGCACAAGGCAGGAACCAATCCTGGGCAGGGTGCCAACCCACCGCAGGACACACACAAACACACCCACACACCAAGCACACACTAGGGCCAATTTAGAATCGCCAATCCACCTAACCTGCATGTCTTTGGACTGTGGGAGGAAACCGGAGCGCCCGGAGGAAACCCACGCAGACACGGGGAGAACATGCAAACTCCACGCAGGGAGGACCCGGGAAGCGAACCCAGGTCCCCAGATCACCCAACTGCGAGGCAGCAGCGCTACCCACTGCGCCACCGTGCCGCCCCCGTTAATCCGTTCCGCGCCCCAAAAATATTAACATAAAAATCAATTTTCCTAACAAATAACACTGATAAATAATATGTACTGTAGTCTACCTTTAATAAATAACACTGGTAAATAATATAACTGTAGTTAATTTTTATGAAGAGTCCTGGCTGGCTTGAGGGAGACAATGGGGAGGTGGGGAGGAGGAAACGGGTTACTGTGGGAGAGGCATCGTGGAATAATTATTTTCACGTTAAATGCAAAAAAAAACAATGAAATCACAAGCGCACAAATGCGTAGATCCTCACGCTAGGGGAGAACAAGGAACACTGAGTGAGCTGGCAGGCGGGCAGTGTCAGCTCGTGTGAATCCAGCGGCAGAAAGAGACAGAGGCACGCAGGCAGCCCGAGAGAGAGAGAGCCGCGCACGCACACACAGGCAGGGCATGCAGGCAGCCCGAGAGAGAGCCGCGCACGCACACACAGGCAGCGCCAGAGAGAGACAGAGGCACGCAGGCAGCCCGAGAGAGAGAGCCGCGCACGCACACACAGGCAGCGCCAGAGAGAGACAGAGGCACACACAGAGATAGATAGATAGATAGATAGATAGATAGATAGATAGATAGATAGATAGATAGATAGATAGATAGATAGATAGATAGATAAACAGACAATAACTTTGTATGATGTTAAATGTTAACGTTTAAACCCCCCCCCCCCTCATAGTTTGGGGGAGGAACGATCTCCTCAATCTGTCAGTGGAGCAGGACAGTGACAGCAGTCTGTCGCTGAAGCTGCTCTTCTGTCTGGAGATGACACTGTTTAGTGGATGCAGTGGATTCTCCATAATTGATAGGAGCCTGCTCAGCGCCCATCGCTCTGCTACAGAAGTCAAACTGTCCAGCTCCATGCCAACAATAGAGCCTGCCTTCCTCACCAGTTTGTCCAGGCGTGAGGCGTCCTTTCTTCTTAATGCTGCCTCCCCAGCTCACCACCGCGTAGAAGAGGGCGCTCGCCACAACCGTCTGATAGAACATCTGCAGCATCTTATTGATCTTATTCGAGGCGGATTGGGAAACGTGTCATGCATACCCACAGCCTGGCTCGTGGCTCGTTACGTGAGCCAATGCTCGTATTTAGATCTGAATTTTTCGCTCATACTTTCCTCGTATCTTGAATTTCTCGTATACAGAGGTGATCGTATCTCGGGGTTCCACTGTACCTACGGGAAGCACAAAGGAGGAGGACTCGCTCTCTATGTTAATACACGGTGGTGTAACTCTGGACATGTTAACGTCAAAGTCTCCACTTGCTGCAGGGACATCGAACTGTTGGCCATAAGTTTGCGACCCTATAATATACGGTGGTGTAACTCTGGACATGTTAACGTCAAAGTCTCCACTTGCTTCAGGGACATCAAACTGTTGGCAGTAAGTTTGCGTCCCTATTACTTGCCCAGAGAGTTTGGACACGTAATTGTTGTTAATGTATACATCCCTCATCGGGCGGACGTGGAGACAGCGAGTGACATCATCCATTCTGCTGTTGCTAAGTTACAAACGCAGCACCCTGAGGCGCTTGTGCTAATCGCTGGAGACTTTAACCATGTGACGCTGGACAAAACATTACCTGCCTTCTCCCAGTATGTGGACTGTAACACCCGAGGAAATAAGACTATTGATTTACTGTATGCAAACGTTAAAGACGCATACGGCGCCACCCCGCTGCCTGCGCTTGGGAAAGCAGATCATAACCTGGTTCTGCTTCAGCCTCACTACAAACCAAGAGTGAGGGTCCTACCTACAACAAGATGCTCATTCAGGAAGTGGTCCCCGGAGGCAGAGAAGGCTCTGAGAGAATGCTTTGGAACTACAGACTGGGATATCCTGCAGGGATCACATAGTGAGAAAATTGAGGAGGTTGTTGACTGCACTACTGACTACATCAACTTCTGTATGGACATTGTAGTTCCAGTAAGAACTGTACGCTGCTATGGATTACAAGTGACATCAAGGGCCTTTTGACCAAGAAGAAAAGGGCTTTTAAAGGCGGTGATCAGCATGAGCTCAAGCGCGTGCAGAAGGAACTCTGAGTCCAGCTCAGGGCGGCGAAGGAGCAGTACAGAAGAAAGCTGGAGCAGAAGTTGCAGAATAACAGCATGAAGGAAGTGTGGGATGGGATGAAGATCATCACTGGCTGCAGCTCGAAGCGGGGTGCCACCATCGAGAGAGATGTGAAGAGAGCAAACCAAATGAACAACTTCTTTAACAGGTTTGACCACCCTAATCCACTCTCACTCTCACCTCGGAGTACTGCACCCTCCACACATCCTTCTGCTGATACCAGCATAGGAGAGACATCCCCACCCACAATTACAACAGCGCAGGTGAGCAGAGAGCTGAGGAGACTTTGTGCCAGCAAAGCAGCGGGTCCAGATGGAGTATCGCCACGACTGCTGAAGGTCTGTGCATCGCAGCTGGGGGGTCCTCTACAGCGCATCTTCAACCTGAGCCTGGAACAGGGGAGAGTCCCGAGGCTTTGGAAAACATCTTGCATCACCCCAGTCCCAAAGGTATCACGTCCTAGTGAGCTGAATGACTTCTGGCCTGTTGCTCTGACATCACATGTGATGAAGACCATGGAGAGGCTGCTGCTTCACCACCTGAGGCCACAGGTTCAACATGCCCTCGACCCTCTGCAATTTGCATATCAGGAGAAGGTGGGAGTGGAGGATGCCATCATCTATATGCTACACTGATCCCTCTCCCACTTGGGCAGAGGCAGTGGTGCTGTAAGAAGTATGTTTCTAGACTTCTCTAGAGCCTTCAACACAATCCAACCTCTGCTCCTTAGGGACAAGCTGACAGAAATGGGAGTAGATTCATACCTGGTGGCATGGATCGTGGACTATCTTAAAGACAGACCTCAGTATGTGCGTCTTGGGAACTGCACGTCTGACATTGTGGTCAGCAACACAGGAGCGCCACAGGGGACTACTTTCTCCGGTCCTGTTCAGCCTATATACATCGGACTTCCAATACAACTCGGAGTCCTGCCACGTGCAAAAGTTCGCTGACGACACTGCTATAGTGGGCAGCATCAGGAGTGGGCAGGAGGAGGAGTATAGGGACCTAATCAATGACTTTGTTAAATGGTGCGACTCAAACCACCTACACCTGAACACCAGCAAAACCAAGGAGCTGGTGGTGGATTTTAGGAGGCCCAGACCTCTCATGGGCCCCGTGATCATCAGAGGCGACTGTGTGCAGATGGTGCAGACCTATAAATACCTGGGAGTGAAGCTGGATGATAAATTAGACTGGACTGCCAATACTGATGCTCTGTGTAAGAAAGGACAGAGCCGGTTATACTTCCTTAGAAGGCTGGCGTCCTTCAACATCTGCAATAAGATGCTGCAGATGTTCTATCAGACTGTTGTGGCAAGCGCCCTCTTCTACACGGTGGTGTGCTGGGGAGGCAGCATTAAGAAGAAAGATGCCTCACACCTGGACAAACTGGTGAGGAAGGCAGGCTCTATTGTTGGCATGGAGCTGGACAGTTTGACTTCTGTGGCAGAGCGATGGGCGCTGAGCAGGCTCCTATCAATTATGGAGAATCCACTGCATCCACTAAACAGTGTCATCTCCAGACAGAAGAGCAGCTTCAGCGACAGACTGCTGTCAATGTCCTGCTCCACTGACAGACTGAGGAGATCGTTCCTCCCCCAAACTATGCGACTCTTCAATTCCACCGGGGGGGTAAACGTTAACATCATACAAAGTTATTGTCTGTTTTTACCTGCATTATTATCAATCTTTAATTTAATATTGTTTTTTGTATCAGTATGCTGCTGCTGGAGTATGTGAATTTCCCCCTGGGATTAATAAAGTAGGGCAGCACGGTGGCGCAGTGGGTAGCGCTGCTGCCTCGCAGTTGGGAGATCTGGGGACCCGGGTTCACTTCCCGGGTCCTCCCTGCGTGGAGTTTGCATGTTCTCCCCGTGTCTGCGTGGGTTTCCTCCGGGCGCTCCGGTTTCCTCCCACAGTCCAAAGACATGCAGGTTAGGTGGATTGGCGATTCTCAATTGGCCCTACTGTGTGCTTGGTGTGTGGGTGTGTTTGTGTGTGTCCTGCGGTGGGTTGGCACCCTGCCCGGGATTGGTTCCCTGCCTTGTGCCCTGTGTTGGCTGGGATTGGCTCCAGCAGACCCCCGTGACCCTGTGTTCGGATTCAGCGGGTTGGAAAATGGATGGATTAATAAAGTATCTATCTATCTATCTATCTATCTATCTATCTATCTATCTATCTATCTATCTATCTATCTATCTATCTATCTATCTATATAGAGAGTTTCCTTGGCTGTGTATTTCGGATCATTGTCTTGCTGAAACGTCCACCCTCGTTTCATCTTCAGCATCCTGGTAGATGACAGCAGATTCTTATCAAGAATGTCCCAGTACATTTCTTCATTCATCCTTCCTTCAATTATCTACCTGGAAGGGGGTCTCTCTCTGAATTGCCTTAGTTATATTCGTCCTGGTTACATAGGACTTCTGATACATCCAATTAACTGATGACACTATAACTGAGACCGAATATTTTAAGAAATTGCACACATCTAGTTTTTGTATCATTTTGGCTTATTTTGATTGATATTTTGTATAATTTTATCCTTTATTTTGTGACAGAATTGTTGCACCATTTTGTAAATTGCAGTGATTTTGAGATACATTCCATGGGAGTTGTCATATTGTTATTTAGCAATGGTGCCAATGGCTGTTGTGTGTGTTTGCTAGTTTATTATGTTTGTATGTCATTGAGCATGCCATATTTAAACTGGTGGTGTGTTATCATTGGCATTTTAGATTATAAAATAAATTCTACAGTCATCTACATTATATTGGATTTCTTCAGCTAATCAGGGAAAGTACTTTTACGTAGCTACTAATTTTGCTTTGTTTCTTTAATCATATATTTTGCCCTAATTTTGACTTTAGCTCTTTTCCCGACTATTCTTTTGGTGTGCCCCAAATTTACATCTGAATTCCTTCATACATTTGTTTCTTTTACTTTAACCCCTTTAATGGGAAGTGTGTCTTTAGATCTGTGCTCTGCATGGTTCTGCCATCTAGTGTGATTTTTTTTAACTCGTGGTCATAGTGGCAGAGGTAGAGACATTGTTTACTTGGGTGAAAGTTTTATCGTAGTTTTGAGACCAAAGAATCCCTAACAGCACTTTTTATTTCACTTACCCTCAGTCACATTTCTAAGGGAAAAGGATTTAGTGTTCACATTTATTTTTAGTGGACGGATGTCTTTCTTTCAGCAGTGTACCTTCGTAGCTTTTATTGTACGCAAAGTTACAAACGTGTTTTGAACATTCTTATTTTGTGAGTGGTAAATCAGTTAGTAGTTTTGCCCAGGCTTTGGTGCTTTATACATTTCTCTTTTGAGATTTGTTCCTTCTGTGTAGCAGTTAGACATGTGTTACCCATTATTTGATAATGAAGGATATAGTGACACCGGACAAGTTTCTCTAAAGATGTATAAAATCAAGCCTTTCTTTGGCTATTGCATTTGAAAAATTTCTGGAAGTTACATTCCAGAGGGAGATCTTTCAATCGATGAAAGTTTACTGCTATGGAAAGACTGTCTAGGGTAGAAGGTATAAATTCCGAAAAAAAGATCATGTCTTGGGATGGAATCCTATAAGCTTTGTGAGGCAAAAAGCAGATATGTGTGGAATATGATGATGTACACAGGAAAAGATACAGAACTTGTAAACAATGCAGGAAGGATTGAATGCGTAATTTTACAAAACCATCACAGATTGTGCTAACACTTGCGAAAGCTACTGAATTAGGGTTATCTGATAGGATTAGACAATTACTACAGCAGTCCCAAGCTGTATGAATTTTTGAATTTGATGGAAACTGACACGGTAGGAACAGTAAGATCAAACAGAAAAGACCTGCAAAAATCTGTGATGACAAAAAATTGAAATCGGGAAAAGATGCCGCTGCATTCAGAAATAAGTTGATGGCTTTGAAGTGGAAGGATAAGAGAGATTTTTGTATGCTGAGCAGACATCTCATAAGAGATGTATAGCGTTTTTGTCACACAAGCAGAGGAGAGAAATGATATACTGCTGCAGAGACTGCAATGTTCCACTCTGTGCTTCCGCGCATACCACATGCAACTGGAGTACTAAGTGAAAAATGGAAAATTTGCACATAGGGTAAATAAATCTACAAAAAAAAACCTAGCATGAAATGAGCTTATTGTTGCTAACAAAAAATGTTTAAATAATTTTGTTTGTAGTTTAAAAATGTTTTTCTTCCAACAATTTCAAACATGTCAATTAAATAATATTCTAACAAAATTCAACCATTTCTATTGATAGATTAAAAAACCCCACTAGGGGAGCGACTACTGAAAAAAGGGCCCCCCATTAAAGGGGTTAATACTCAAGCACCTGAGTTACAACATTAGAACAATCTAGATGAGAACAGGCCATTCAGCCCAACAAAGCTCGCCAGTACTATCTACTTATTTATTCCAAAAAAACATCAAGTCGAGTTTTGAAAGTCCCTAAAGTATAATTGTCTACCACACTGCTTGGTAGTTTATTCCAAGTGTCTATCTTCTTTGTGCAAAGAAAAACTTCCTAATGTTTGTGTGAAATTTACCCTTAACAAGTTTCCAACTGCGTCCTGTGTTCTTAATGAACTCATTTTAAAATAACAGTCTCGATCAACTGTACTAATTCCCTTCATAATTTTAAACACTCCAATCATGTCACCTCTTAATCTTCATTTGCTTAAACTGTATAGGCTCAGCTCTTTTAATGTTTCCTCATAATTCAACTGCTGTAGCCCTGGAATCAGCCTAGTTGCTCTTCTCTGGACCTTTTCTAGTAGTGCTATGTTTTTTTTGTAGCCTGGAGACCAAAACTGCACATAGTACCCCAGACTCTTCCACACCAAGTATTTCTTGCCGCAATCACAGCCACAAGTACAATAAAGCACAAGATAGCACCCAGCAACTCTTTGTCTTCTCTCTGTTTCTCACAGATCACTGCTTCCTCCACTCCTCCTTGCAAGCATTATCCATCTTTCTCCTAACTTGGGTTGTCCGTGTGAGGCAGACAGCTCCTTTTACCTAATCTCTGGGAGTTATTCCGGTGACATGATATTGCAGCTCTGAAGAACTTCCAGGTTAGGTTGGATCCCTGTGGAGTAGGGACTCCCAATTCCTGCAGCTCCTCCTGAAGGCCCTCATGGGGCCCAACAAGGCTGTCCCACGGGACTACAATACCCAGCATGCCTTGTGGGCACCCATGAGGGGATCCAACCCTGGGCTCGCTGCCATCTAGTGTCCTGGGGGAGACAAAGCCACTGGGTTACAGGTGAGGGGACAATATCTTTCATGGCTCTCCTGGGTACAGGGCAGGAAACAGACAGCCCTGAGTATGGAGCTAATCATACTGACACATACACCTAAACTGTTGATTGTTAGGCACTTAGCAGCCACTAGGTCATGAGCATATGAGACTTGTTTACCTCACTGAACCCACCAACACTACTGCCACTGAAGGGATAAAAAGAGCTGTGTGAGAATTTGTATCCAATTTCTAAACATGCTAGCTTCTCCAAGCACTCAATTCATTTTATTTCCAGTGTGTATTTGCACTTGTATCTGACCTTTGTGGGAAAGAAGGTGTACAGGCACAAGCACAAGTTGAAATTAAAATAGCATTGCTCAGTAAACTAACATAAAGAGAACATGCAGCAGACTGCATCCAGGTATGATTGGACCCATGATGTTCAAACTGTGAAACTGCATACTACAATGCTTACACTAACTTACACTTAGCAAACTTACACTAAAATCAGCACTTACAAATCAATGTAGCACCAATTCCTTCATCAAATGCGTCATTCTCATTACAGTAATCCCTCGCTATATTGCGCTTCGACTTTCGCGGCTTCACTCTATCACGGATTTTATATGTAAGCATATCTAAATATATAACGCGGATTTTTAGCTGCTTCGCGGGTTTCTGTGGACAATGGGTCTTTTTACTTCTGGTACATGCTTCCTCAGTTGGTTTGCCCAGTTGATTTCATACAAGAGATGCTATTGGCGGATGGCTGAGAAGCTACCCAATCAGAGCGCGCAGTTAAGTTCCTGTGTGCTACTGATTGGCTCAGCGACGGAGTGCTGCATTAACCAGGAAGTCTCATCTCATTCATTCAGCATTAACGTGCTCCTGCTACTGCTTCAGGGGCCGTGTCCAAGTGCCAACAGAAGATGCAAATGATTGCAGAAAAGGTAAAAAGTTTTGGATATGTTGAAGGAAGGGAACAGCTACACCGCTGCAGGACACCATTACGGCATCAATGAGTCCACGATTCTTTTTATTTAAAAAGGAGGAAAAGCATATAAGATCTACGGCCGCAGTGTCCTGTAACCAGGGCGCAAAACGAGTTGCAAGTGGACGTGATAAGGCAGTAGTCTGGATGGAATCTGCTTTAGGGATTTGGATTGAAGAGTGCTGGAAGAAGAACAACGGCGGTGCTACACAGTCGCCTGAAGAGGCTCCTTTAGAAGAGCTGTAACGCTATCCTTTGTTGTGCAGTAAAATTAAACTCATCATTATCGGACAAGTCGTCGTGTCATTGTTGGTGAGTAACCATAATTAATTATCTACGTACAGTACTTATTACATGGACATAGTTTAGTGTCACTATACACACATTTTACTGTATACAATTTTTCTTGCATTATACGTATTTATTGCTGGTGGCCTGTCTGTCGTAATGGCTGAAACATATGTGATATCGGAGATGCTCGATATCTTTAAAATAATATTTAGGTTTTACTGTATATAAACTGTGTTTACATACATAATTTCAACGAATCTTACCTAATATCTAAGAGAATACAAAGGGTTTATGCTGTATAATTGTGCGGGAAATGTTTATAATAGTGTGGGAGAGTTTATAAGGGCTTAAAATATATAAAAATAACCATATGAACATATGGTTTCTACTTCACGGATTTTCACCTTTCGCGGGGGGTTCTGAAACGCAACCCCCGCGATGGAGGAGGGATTACTGTACAGTCAAAACTGTGATTAGAATCTGAATCAAGTATTGTGTGTAACAGTGTGTAAAAATGCACTATTGCAGAAGCCATTTACTTCCTTTTACTCACAGCTGTAACATGTCATATAAATGACCAATCGTAGATAACAATATATGATTAGAATGGCCTGATCTTCAGCTATCCAATGTTAATGAGCCCTTCACTGTATGTGGCATAAGGCAGGTAAGGTCTTTGATAAAAGCAGATTCACTAAGCTGTGATACGCTGTTTGCCTCAGGTTACAGTGCATCCGGAAAGTATTCACAGCGCATCACTTTTTCCACATTTTGTTATGTTACAGCCTTATTCCAAAATGGATTAAATTCATTTTTTTCCTCAGAATTCTACACACAACACCCCATAATGACAACGTGAAAAAAGTTTACTTGAGGTTTTTATTAAAAAAAAAAAAAAAAAATGAATTTAATCCATTTTGGAATAAGGCTGTAACATAACGAAATGTGGAAAAAGTGCTGCGCTGTGAATACTTTCCGGAGGCACTGTATACGTGCATATATCATAAGTCATAAATATTTCATGTTGTCTGCTCTCTTCCATTATTATTTGAAAGAAGACACCCTTGGGTAGGTAAAAATACCATTATTGTTCTTGAATGACTTGCTGGTTTACTGCAACATACATAAACAACTTTAATTATGGCTGTGTCCTGCCAGTTGAACACTTCATGCATAAGTGGCTACCAAAACCCAGGCAAATTTTCACCTTTACCAATTTGCATACAGAGGTGGTTGGAGGATGCCACAGCAACACTTCTGAGTTTATTGTGTGAGGACTTGAAAGAACCAAAAAAAAAAAACACGTAAGATTTCTACTTATAGATTTCCTGTCAACTTTTAATACAATTCAACCCTACATTTTAGTTGACAAACTGATTGGTAAATTCTGTTTGGATCCTAACTTGGTGGGGTGGATTCTGTTGGACTTTTTAACTAACTGAACCCAAAGAGTGTGTGTTAATGGCTGTTTTTCTTCTAGACCTAACACATCCATGGGGGCACCTCAAGGCTGTGGTCTGTCTCCTCTTTATCTTATATATAAATGACTACATGAGATCACAGAAGAACAGACATATCCATACATTTACTGATGGCTCTGTCATTGTCAGTCTGCTACAAGAGAAGAAGGACAGACATGGACCGGTTGTTGATGAATTTGTACAATGTTGTGATGGTTTATTTTTACAGCTAAATATCTGTAAGGCAAAGGATACATTTGTAGTTTTTAAGTGCTCCCTTCCTCCCACTATCTCAACATCAATTAAAAAAGAGAAAGTCGATGTGGACGAGCAGTATAAATATCTATCGTCAATCACTGATAACAAATTAAACTTTCATCTTAACACAGAACAAATTTGTAAGTAGGGGCAGATACGGTTATTCTTTCTTAGGAAATTCAATAGTTTTAAATTGGACAAAACCACACTTTTTTATAAGTATTTTTAAAATTATTTTTTTGCAGCAGCGGTGCAGTGGTAGCACTGCTGCCTCTCAGTTAGGAGACCCGGGTTCGCTTCCCGGGTCATCCCTGCATGGAGTTTGCATGTTCTCCCCATGTCTCTGTGGGTTTCCTCCGGGTGCTCCAGTTTGCTCCCACAGTCCAAAGACATGCAGGTTAGGTGCATTGGGGATCCTAAATTGTCCCTGGTATGTGTTTGGTGTGTGTGTGGGTGTGTGCCCCAGGGTTTGTTTCCTGCCTTGTGCCCTGGGATTGGCTCCAGCAGACCCCCATGACCCTGTAGTTAGGATATAGCGGGTTGGATAATGGATGGATGAATTATTTTGCAGCAGACCTCTGTGACTGAACTATATTACAAACAGGTTATATTGAAGGCTCAATAACCACCCTCTATTTCCTAAATATAAATTGTTGCAGATTTAAGTTCTCAGGTGTAAAGAGCAACAAATTTGAGAACTCTTTTATTTCTAGAACTACAAACATTTTGATTTCTCCTGTTTGCTGAATTCTGAGTTATTATTTTGTGTGTGGATTGAGGTAATTATCCTTCTTTGTACTTATCTTGAGTGTTTGTACTTATAATAGCCCTGTTTGTCAATTGATATGTCTTGGTTTATTTTCTTGTATCTAGGTAATAGCACCCTAGCCGCCATAAAAAATCTCACACTGTTCCATTCCATCTGAACTAGTGTGGTGCTGAGGTGTCACCCATTGCAGGGCTGCACTCAGGTCCTAATCTGGGATCCTGAGTTGATTTGTCATGTGGTGGGTGCGACAATGTGCTGTATCAGTGCATGCTCCTAACCTCTCACTCTGTGTAATAGTGTCTTATGTTTTCTACTTTCCTGCTGCAAACAAATTTTCCCCTGGGATAATAAAATCTACCTTATGTAAGACAGAGATATATATTCTATCAGAAAGCCCAGATATGAGCTGATGGGATATTAGCTGTTGTTTGTTTGTTTCTAGACCAAGTTATGTTCTTTCATTTTTAAAAGTAAGGAAGATAACAAACATGCATGATGCTAAGGCTACTCAAGCTTATCCACACTAGAACACGACACTACTCTCATGATGTGACAGAACTTACAGCTCTTGTATGATGTAGTATTCTTTTTTGGTTTCAAATGTATCAATTAGCTGGAGAATGTTCGGATGACTGACCCTAAAAAATAAAAACAGACAAATATTAATTTACAAATAATGCATGCATTTCACACTAACAAATATCAACACACTGAACATTCTTCAGTATTGGTAGTCACTGTCTTGAGCTACCACTTGCTACAGCAGCCCTAGTGTCTCTTTTTATTACTGTGGTTAAAACATTTCTACTCTCTTATTCCTTGTCAGAAATCAACATATAGTTAAATATTAATATGACATGAAGAAAGAAATTTCAGTTGCTCTTGATTTCATAACACACTTTTTATCCTTTGTTGCCATTTACCAGTCGATCTATGTTCCTACCCTCACCTATGGTCATGAGCTATGGGTAGTGACCGAAAGAACGAGATCACGAATACAAGCGGCTGAAATGAGTTTCTTCCGCAGGGTGTCTGGGCTCTCCCTTAAAGATAGGGTGAGAAGCTCAGTCATCCGGGAGGGGCTCAGAGTAAAGCCGCTGTTCCTCCGCATCGAGAGGAGTCGGATGAGGTGGCTTGGGCATCTGATCAGGATGCCTCCTGGATGCCTCCCTGGTGAGGTGTTCCTGGCATGTCCAACCGGGAGGAGGCCCAGGGGAAGACCCAGGACTCGCTGGAGGGACTATGTCTCCCGGTTGGCCTGGGAACGCCTCGGGATTCTCCCGGAAGAGCTAGAAGAAGTGGCCGGGGAGAGGGAAGTCTGGGTATCTCTGCTCAAGCTGCTAGCCCCGTGACCCAACCTTGGCTAAGCGGAAGAGGATGGATGGATGGATGGACTTTTCACTGTCTATTGCTTTTATTGTGCACATTTTCATCCTCTGTTGATGATGCGGTCACATGGACATTTAAAAAAGATATTGATTTTAGTTAGAAACAGATAACATTCCATACAAATCAAACTTAATAAAACAAAATTCAACCCTGATCCAGGAGAAAGAGATGAGAGCCAACAAGCAAAGCTACTCTTTAAAAGCAGCAAAATGTTGCTGATTAGATCTTATCATATTTTTAGATTCTATCATATATTAAAAAGGTTTTGAACAGCTCCTTTAAGTGAGAATTTAATTTTTTTCAATAATAGTATCGAACATCAGTTACCCACTGCCTTGAAAGTGGTGGGGTGGAATTCTTTAAATTGAGCAAGATAAGTCTGTGTGCTAGTAGTGAAGTAAAGGCAATTGCTGTTTTTTTTGTCCTTCTCCACTTTAAGCCTGTCTGGGAGTACACCAAAAACAGCTGTTAATGGGTTTGCAGTGATTTTAACACAAGTATCTGATAGGCATTCAAAGATTTTTGTCCAAAATGTTGTTAATTTGGTGAACACTGAGAACTTATGGCCCAATGAGGCTAGAGCTAGATTAAAACGTTCACTGGTTGAATCTTGCCCTGGAAATATTTTGGACAATTTTAAATGAGATAAATGTGCTTGATAAAAGATTTTAAGTTGAATGACTGAATCAAAGTCAGAGTGAACTTTATTGTCATCTCAACCATATACAAGTATACAGATAGACAAAATTGCGAAGCTCAGGGTCCACAGTGTAACAACATGACGTGCAAATAATAAATTAAAAACAGAATTAAAATTTAAATTTAAAGTTAAAACACAAACAAGACAAGACATTGTGCAAAGACAAGACAAAGAAGTAGCAGCAATATTGACGTGTAGTTAGCAATATGAACATTGATGCAATGTATGGTATTGCAATCTAGATACATAAATATAGTCAATAGATATGTAATATAATAAATAATAGATATAGACAATACAGAAATTATTAGTGTATGATAATAGTTGTTTAAGACATAAACATGTGTAAACATCGACTGGCCAGAATGTTTCACAGCAGAAGGATATCAAGGGTGTCAAAATACTTAAAGGTCAGTATGAGATTTTCAGTTCTTTTTCTACATGCATATTAGTCTTTGCAGGAAAGTGGCTTGCATGTATAAAAGTTCTGTTTTTAGAGGTGGTTGAGGCCGTGTGGAAGATCCCAGGGGGCAGCATGGTGTTAAGGAGTCTAACAGCTTGGGGGTAAAAACTCTCCTGCAGTCTGGCAGATCTGGCTCTGATGCTGCGCTATCTTCTCTTGGATGGCAGAAGTGTGAAAAGTCTATGAGAGGGGTGTAAGGGGTCCTGCACAATGCTGCAGGCCTTGCGGACACTGCGTTTGTAAAATATGTCCTGTAGTGAAGGGAGAGGCACCCCAATAATATTCTCTGCTGTCTTCACTATCCTTTGCAGGTGCTTGCAGTTGGATATGTTGCAGTTGCCATACCGGACAGTGATGCAGCTGGTCAGAACACTCTCAATGGTGCCTCTGTAGAACATGGTGTGGATGGAAGGGGGAAGACTTGCTTGCTTCAGCCACCTCAGGAAGTATAGTCTCTGCTGGGCTTCCTTGATTAGTGATGAGGTGTTGTGTCTCCACGTAAGTTCCCCAGTTATGTGCACACCAAGGAACTTGGTACTCCTAACAGTCTCCACATCTAAACTGTTGATGCTGAGTGGGATGTGGGCTGGATGTGATTTTCTGAATTCCACAATTATCTCTTTTGTCTTGTCAACAGTGACAGATAGATTGTTGTCTTCACACCATGCAGACAGCCGTTCGACCTCATCTCTGTAAGCTGTTTCATTATCCCTGCTTATCAGTCCCAGCACCGTCATATCATCCGCAAACTTGATGATGTGGTTGGTGTTGTGCGTGGCTGTGCAGTCATGAGTCAGCAGGGTGAACAGCAGTGGACTAAGCACGCAGCCCTGCGGCGCTCCAGTGCTCAGTGTGATGTTGCTGGAAGTGTTGCAGCCCATCCGAACTGACTGGGGCCTCTCTGTCTAGAAGACCAGGATCTAATTGCAGAGGGTGGTGTCCAGACCCAACCTGCTCAGTTTTACAACCAGCTTTTGAGGGATGATTGTGTTGAAGGCAGAGCTAAAGTCTATGAATAGCATCCTGACATATGTGTCTTTTTTATCCAGATGTGTCAGGGAGAGGTGAAGGGCAGAGCACATGGCATCCTCAGTTGACCTGTTTGAGCGGTATGCAAACTGAAGAGGGTCAAGGGAGGCAGGGAGATTAGTCTTTATGTGTGACATGACTAACCTTTTGAAGCACTTCATTATGATTGGCGTGAGTGCAACTGGTCAATAGTCCATCAAATACGGTATATGTTTGAGAAGGTAGAAAAAGGTGGTTGTCATGTAGAGGTGCAACAGATAAACTGTTGGCATGGAATTTTGTGGGTCAGATATATACAGTACCATATAATCTGCATAAAGTGGTATTTTCTGTTCAAGTCCTTCTCTGAAAATCACCTTTATCACTGATGCATTTTGAAAGTATACAGCCAATGGTTCAAAGGTGATTCCAATCAAGTGACTGTTTTTTAACACAGTATGTTAAAGCACCAACACGGGGTGAAGCTTGTCTGGATTTAGTATTTTGTAATAATCAAGATAGAATTGAGGGTGTAGAGGTGATTGAACTATTAGGGTCAAGTGACCATAATATAATACAATTCTCAGTATTTTGTAAGAGTGCAGATGCAAAGACTAAAATTGTTAAGTTGAACTTTGGTAGGGCAAATTTAGACCAGATGCAACAAAGTCTAATGAGGATAGACTGGGATAAGCTTTTAAGTGTGGAGACAGTCAAAGAGCAGTGGAACAGGTTTAAAAATGTTTTACATGTAATGCAGGACAGATACATACCTAAAATTGGAATTAATAGGAAATTAAAAAAAAAACTCCACAGTGGATTAATAATGATTTAAAAAATAAGCTGCAAAGGAAAAAACTGCTTTATACAGCATATAAGACTAATGACTGCAAGGTGAATCATAGAGTGTATGAGAACATGAGGGCAACCATTAAGAAGGACATCAGGGAGGCTAAAAGACAGTTGGAGTGGAATATAGCAGATAAGGCAAAAGAAGACCATGAGAGATTCTTTCAATATTTTAGTAGTAAAAAGAACAGTCAAGGAGGAGGTCAAGTGCATCAGAAATAGTAAAGGGGAATTTAAAGATAAAGACAATGAAATAGCGGATGCCCTAAACTTATATTTTTCTGAGATGTTCACAAGTGAACAAGTGGATAACATCCCAGAGGTAAACAGGACTACTAAGGAGGTACTGAGGGATTTGGAAATTGCAGAGGAAACAGTACTGTTCAGATTAAATAGGCTGAAATCAAACAAATCACCAGGACCAGATAATATTTACCCTCGAGTTCTTAAGGAGGCTTGTGAGTACATATATAAACCCTTGACACATATTTTTAGGAAGTTACTGCGCACTGGAGAGATTCCAAAGGACTGGAAAATGGTAAATATCATCCCATTATATAAAAAGGGTGACAGGGCAGATCCAAGCAACTATAGGCCAGTAAGCTTAACATGCATCACAGGAAAAATAATGGGAGGAATTATTAAGGATAAGATTGAGCAACACCTGGCAAGGACAGGAGTTATTCTGAACAGTCAGCATGGGTTCAGAAGAGGAAGGTCGTGTTTTACTAACATGCTGGAATCCTGTGAGAAGTAAACAAAAGGATATGATCAAAGTGGAGCATATGATATTATTTATCTTAACTATCAGAAAGCATTTGTTAAGGTGCCACATGAAAGGTTGGGTATCAAACTAAAAGAAGTGGGAGTTCAGGGTGATGTTTTTAGATGGGTGCAGAATTGGCTCAGACACAGGAAGCAGAGGGTGACGGTGCAAGGAATCTCATCAGAATTGGCCGATGTTAAGAGTGGTGTTCCACAGGGGTCAGTGCTAGGGCCGCTGCTATTTTTCATCTCTCTATTATAAAAAAAAACTTGGGACGACACTGCGACGAGACATGATCTTTTGAAGAGAGATCTTTGAGAAACAGAGAGACACTTTCATTTTCCGCGAGACGGGCAAGTCACGTCATACTTACAACCTTTGGAAGCAAGTCCCGTGATACACATGCAGAGAAGGTTAGAGATAATGGAAGTAGGAAAATTTGAAAGTCTCAAGAAAATGAGAGTAAAGCTCACATTAGTGCAAACAAACAGAAAATATCACTTTGTGAAATAACGGAACAGCGAAAAGAGATCGAATAGTGTTTGAGGATGTCTGGGGGAGAAGAGATACATAGCAGTGACTTTAAAACGTTTGAAGTGCAGATCACGTGGCATGGGAGCAGCAGCAAGCCAGCAGGTGATCGAGCAAAGAGGAGGTAAAAAAAAGGAATTTGTTTCCCATTGTATCACCGTTTAACAGGGGTTTCAGAGGAGTGGCCGTGTCTCCTTGGGATGCATTCAGCCCTCCTCTTCACAACAACGCGTAGCTCTTGGTGTTGGGTGATGGAAGTGGTTGGCGAGCAACATAAGCAGGGGGCAAAATCCCCTAGTATATATAAATGATTTAGATTGGAATATAAGTAAAAAGATGGTTAAGTTTGCAGATGATACCAAGATAGGTGGATTATCAGATAATTTGGAATCCGTTATATCATTACAGAAAGACTTGGATAGCATACAGGTCTGGGCAGATTTGTGGCAGATGAAATTTAATGTCAGAAAATGTAAAGTATTACACATAGGAAGTAAAAATGTTAGGTTTGAATACACAATGGGAGGTCGGAAAATTGAGGGTACATCTTATGAGTAGGATTTAGGAGTCATAGTGGACTCTAAGCTATTGACTTCCCGACAGTGTTCAAAAGCCATTAAGAAGGCAAACTGAATGTTAGATTATATAGCACAATGCGCGGAGTACAAGGTTATCCTCAACCTTTATAATGCACTAGTGAGGCCTCATCTAGAGTACTGTGTGAAGTATTAAGTAGCCAAAATGTAGCCATAAGTACATATGTAGTTTTGCACAATGCCTCTAGGCCTCATTACTATAGTACCTTCAATAATAGCAATTCCCCTATCATTGTCATCGTCTGCTGGGTATAATACATTTTATGAAGGGTAATATAGAATATGATTTCAAAACTAAATATCAATTGATATAGCTTAGGGAAGATATTAAGCACCTGAATAATAACAGAGAATACTGAATATAATACAGAGTCTAAGTTGAATGGAGATGGAACATAAAATGGAGTAAAAAGTGAACATGATTAGTGCCCTGCTTAAATACTGCTTTAGAAATTGCTAACAGGATAATATAATTCAAGTAAAGTTTTGAAGTTTCCTAAAGTACTACTCTCTACCACACTAATTGGTGACTTATTTCATGTGTCTGTGGTTGTCTGTGTGTAGAAAAACCTCCTAATGTTTGTGTTAAATTTACCAAGTTCCCAACTGTGCCCCAGTGTTCTTGTTGAACTCATTCTAAGGTGACTGTCCCAATCAATTGTACTCTTTCCTTTTATAATTTTAACACTTCAATCATGTCACCTCTTAATCTCCTTTTGCTTAAAATAAAAAGGCTCAGCTGTTTAAATCTTTCTTCATAACTCATCCCCTGTAGCCCTGGTATCAGCCTTGTTGCTGTTCACTGGACTTTTTCTGGTGCTATTATGTCTTTTTTGTAGCCTGAAGACCAAAACTGCACAGAGTACTCCTAATCTATGTATTGTAAAGCTTCAGCATAACCTCCTTAGACTTGTACCCCACAAATTGTGCTATATAACCTAACCTATTACCTATATAACCTTAATGGTTTCAGAATGCTGCCTGGAAGTTGATAGTGATGAGTCCACTACGACTCCTAAATCCTTCTCATGAAGCATACTTTTTTGAGACCTCATATTGAGTATTAAAATCTTAATCCGGCACATATCTGTTCAATCCGGTATGCTGTCTAAACTCTTCTGTAATGACTCAACAGATTACTAAACTAGGCTGCCGTGCAAATTAAAAATCAATATGATCCAGCTTCTTCAGATAGGGACTGGGACTCTGTTTTAATTACAGGATCTGTGAACTTCTCCCTAATCCTCTAAAAACATTTATCTTATTCTGCTGTCTGAAACAGGTCTTTACACTTTTTGAAAATGCAACAAACTTCACATATATAATATAATGGTGAATGACTATTTTATTTATTTATTTTTAATGAGAAGTATTAGCACTCCTATCCCTGGTTTGTTTCTCACACACAAGGAGTCATCTCTTATTAAGATTTCCTATTCATTATTTAGTTAAATAATCTGCAGTTTGGTTCTCTTTCATTTGAGATGAGCTCTGCTTTTGTATTTCAGATTGCAGAGAAATCCTTTGTGTGGATTACCTTACAAAATAACCTAATAGTTAGCAACTGCAGATAGATATTATTAATCTATCCCCTATGACCTATTTGTGTGTGCTTTACTTAATTGTAGCATCTTGTCTCTGAAAATTAAGCACGTGGCACTAGTTGTCATTCGGGTATCACAGTTGGGGGTCATCTGTCGACACATAACAAAAAAATAAACTCCCTGCAAAATGTCACTCTATAACAGTGAACCAATCAAAAACCTCTTAACTTAATATAACCACTTTGATCATTCCACTCACCTGTGACGCCTTATTGCTGAAACCCAAGCAAGTGGCATACAAGAAAAAAAAATCCTTGAATGTGGTCAGTGTGCTTCCTCCAGGATGTCTGGAGCCTTAGGCAATTACCTAGATCACCTAAGCGATGTGGTGGCTCCATTTATTATAAACTAGCAAAATACCCGCGCTTCGCAGCGGAGAAGTAGTGTGTTAAAGAGGTTATGAAAAAGTAAAGGAAACATTTTAAAAATAACGTAACATGATTGTCAATGTAATTGTGTTGTCATTGTTATGAGTGTTGCTGTCATATATATATACATGTACACATATACACACACATATACACACATATACAGATATATTATATATACATATACAGATATATTTTTTATATATATATTTTATATATATATATATATATATATATATATATATATATATATATATATATATATATATATATATATATGTACACATATATACATACATACATACATATACAGACATAGATGCACTTACAATAACATAGAAATCAATATAAACAACGTTAACATCATTATCATATGAGAATATGAAGTAATATATAAGAAGCACATTTCATATAAATATAAATTATTAAACAGTAAAATCTTCTTCTATAATTTGCTACCGTGGCTTTTCGTTGGTCTGTCCAGGATTTTAAATCACCTGTAGCTTGCAAACAGTTTCACCTATTGACTTGAAATCTGGTACACATATAATACGTCACGTCTGCTATCCGCTTTATGGGTGATGATTGTATTACTCTTTTTATGTTTATTTTATTTTAGAATCAACTCCTATCTGCGCACACCAGGGCGGCCGTGGGCAGATGCGTATGGTGTATTCACTCCATGTTATCGTTCATTGCGCTGTCACTGGTATTTTGATAAAAGAATTTGAACAATATATAAGAAGCGTATAAATTATTAAACAGTAAAACATTAACATTTAAGAAGTAAAGTTACATTGAGTACTACTGCAGTGCCTTCGGGTATACCTCATTTTTTGTTTGCCCATTACATGCTTAAATGTATAAATTTTTTGGTGTACCTACCCGAGAACACGCGACATATAACCGAGCGTGGGAGAAGCATGGATTTTAAACACGCGTTGAGTTCATCTGCTGGTCTCCCTCGTGGAATAACTGGTAATGTTTGACTAAAATGTACAGCGAGTAAAACGACATTACCTCCTTTTTTTTTTTTACGATCTCTGAGATCTTGCTTTTTTCGGTTCAAGGCTTTATAAGCTCTTTTATGTGCCATGGTGTACTTAATAAGTACTAATTATCCCAAACCATCATCTTTGAATGTTGCAAGACTTTCGCCTTGTATGTAGATCGGGGTAATTACATTCATTGCATTTCTAGTGTGAATCACAATCTGATTGTATGGGTGGTTACCTGGCACTGTAGGGTTGCCACCCGTCCTTTAAAATACGGAATCGTGCCGCGTTTGAGAATGAAATTGCGCGTCCCGTTTTGAATCAATACTGGACGGGATTTATCCCGTATTTTTTTTATCATTTTTTTTTTAAAGCAGCGTCTCATGCAAATCATCCCACACGCATTTTATGAAGATGCCTCCTTTCCTACTTTTGATTGGGTAATACTTGATGTCATCGTTAGTTTGATTGGTGTTTTTAACTGTCCACTGAGGAGGGCGTGTCTTTTAAGTACAGTCTGCAAAGTGTTGGCACTGAGATGTGGCGTCAGCGCCATACTTGAAGCTCCTAACGTTGCGGTGAGCAAGTCGGCTAACATCCGCCATGTGCCGTCTTTCAGTTGCGAGAAGCAGATCATAGAATGGTTGAAACTGTTGCCCCTAACGTTGCGCCACAGCGTGTGGTTCGTTTATACCTCGTGTCTTCTCATTAAACTTTTATCTCGCGAATATGTTATTGCAATCCGCAGCGGGAGCGTTTGTATAAACTTAATTTAAACTTACGTTTTACACCGTGCTTTGTTTCCCTTATGAACATGCTTGTATGCTTAACTCGCTCCGTTCTCAATTGTTTAATTAATTTTTTGCTCTTCACTGTTTGCGGCTGTTCCTCCATTTCCCCCTACTTCGTTCTTTTATCTCGCGAATATGTTATTGCAATCCTTAACGGGAGCGTTTCAATAAACTGATTGAAAATAGTTTTGCATTTACCTTTTTAGTAAAAGGTGAGCTTTTAAGCCTGAGAAATCACCCTGTAAATGCACACGTTTAATTGCACGTGTTAATATGTATGCTTACACAGTATTAAAAGACAGTCAAAAATTAACGTCATTTACCTTCGTTCCCGCGTGTGACTCGTGCTGTAAATGTCTTCCTTGTTTTTAGTTCACGTAATTACGTAGGAGGCGTGATGACGCGATACGTGACTCCGCCTCCTCCATTACAGTGTATGGACAAAAAATATGTTCCAGTTATGACCATTACGCTTTGAATTTCGAAATGAAACCTGCCTAACTTTTGTAAGTAAGCTGTAAGGAATGAGCCTGCCAAATTTCAGCCTTCCACCTACACGGGAAGTTGGAGAATTAGTGATGAGTGAGTCAGTGAGTGAGTGAGTCAGTCAGTGAGGGCTTTGCCTTTTATTATTATAGATTCATTATGAAATATGCACTAAGACAATGAACCTGTCCAACCTGAGATGAAATTAAATATTTCAGACTAATAAATAAATTGCTAACAGTCAGTTATAGACATTATTTCATTAGAGATAAAAAGAATGTTTTTTTAAGTGTGGCCAAAATTTGTTAATATGAGTGTTATAGATAGAGGCTACCTTTATACATTTCAATTTCTCTTCTTAATACCATACTAACCCAGCCACAGGGGATGCACAAACCAGTGTCTTTCTTCGTGCCAGTCCCAAGCCTGGATAAATGAGAAGGGTTACGTTAGGAAGGGCATCCGGTGTAATATGTTGCCAGATCAATATGCGGACAACAATACAGATTTCAGTATTGTTTGCCAACAGGGTGTTGGCGGAAATTGGGCCACTGTTGGCCGAAGAAGGAGAAGAAGAGGGGGAAGACATGTCCAGCGGCAGAAGAAGAGAAGGAAGGTAAAGAGAGTTGAACTGAGGGTAGGAACTTTGAATGCTGGAGGTATGACTGGTAAGGGGAGAGAGTTAGCTGATGTAACAGAGAGAAGGAAGGTTGATATATTGTACATGCAAGAGGAATTTAATTTGCCACAAAACTGCCCAAGAAGATTGTGTGCTGTCATAGTACCTCTGTAATCATTCAACAGATTCTAGATTATCTACCAGTCCACCTATCTTGTTATTATCTCCAAACTTAACCAGTTTGTTAATTTTATTCCTATCCAAATAATTTTTATATATGTATTAAAAATAGCAGAGGCCCTAGCACTGACCACTGTGGGACACCACTCTTAACATCAGCCAATTCTGATAGAGTTCCTCGCACCACAACCCTCTGCTTCTTGTGACTAACCCTCTGCTTCCTGTTCCTCCAATTGCCCAAGGAAAGACTGGCATCCATGGTGAAACTCGATGGCACTCTCCTTTCACAGCTGGGCCCCGGTTATGCTGATGGCAGTTCTGTGCAGACCCCTTACACTGTGAAACATGGATACAACAGGTTCCAAAGCTACAGCAACAAGACTCCTTTGAATTCTGGAACTGAGGTAATACAGAGTCTCAGCCCATACTTTGTAAATGCCCAGGTAAAGGCATGGCCATCCAATATGATGCCACCCTTGGCCCCTTCGAGGCATTGCAACTTCAATTTATCCTGCTCCCTGTCTATATGAAGCAGCAGCAATGGAATGATGATTCCCTAACGTTTGCACATAATGCTGTCACTTCTGTTGACTGCATCTTTGTTGCTGATTCCCCACAACTTGGACTCCACTTTGAGTTTAAAAATACTGTAACTTGCTCTACCCAATAGTGAAGCATTAGGGCTCAGATGTGCTATCAGCTCCTGATCCCACAGATGATTTGTGATGTCACACACGCACATCTTCTTGGGGCTCATCTTGGTAGTAAGAAAACCGCGATTCAAGGCCATGTTTTACTGGCCAGGGATTAATAAAGAGGTATGCAAGTTGTGTGCCTCATGTCTCGAGTGTTGGCTGAGAGAAATTCCCCATTGGATATAAGCCTTACTTGACCCCATGCCTATAATCGACATCCCATTTGAGTTGGTTGGGATTAACATATTTGGCCCACTTGAACCCTCAGTTAGGGAATAAAAATATTTTATTGCCCTGGTTGACTATGACACCTAGTATCCTAAAATCATTCCCACACATTTGGCTAAAACTAAGACCTTTGCCTGGGAACTGGTAGGTAGGCATCCCTAAAGAAGTCCTTATGAACCATGGGAAGCCCTTCAATGTGGCTGTGTTTAAGGAATGGTTCAAATTGTTTTGAAACAAACACCTAGAAGATGTCTGCATACCACACAAAAATCAATAGGTTTAGTCGAGTGTTTCAGCCAATGCTGAAACAGATGGTCTGAAAGGTGGTGTCAGGAGACAGGAGGGGCTGGGACCTAATCTTGACTAATTTTTTTCACCTACTTAGAGGTACCCCAGACTTCCACTGGCTTACTCCATTTGAATTATTGAATAGGAGGCAGCAGAGGGGACTGCTGGATATCCGAAAAGAGGGGACAGAGGTGGAAACCCTCAACAAACATATAGGAATATATCAGTTCTGTCAACGAACTGGCAGATAAAGTTTTTGAGGAAAAAAAGATGTGCGTAAAAACAAAACAAAACAAAAAAAAGGTGGAAAGAAAAATTAAATGGAAACCCAGTCAGTAACTGTGGTTGAGAGAACAAGAGGGTCAAAGCTGAAAATATGCATGAGAAAAGAGCACAATTATACGCTTTGAATTCTTTAGAGATCCGGTAAGCACAGATCAGATAAGGACTTGAATTCATACCTGTCGTTTTATGCATTGATTGTGCATGGGTCCCTAGGAGGCCATGCTCCTAGTAATACTGAAAGCGGACCTCATAATGGAAATAAACCATAGAAATGGTGGAATATGAGGACCTAAAATCATACCAAATCATGACAATTGTATGAAAGGTTTGAGGAAGTGTGACCCGTGGTGAAATAGCACATACAGTGTGCACAGTAGGTGCAGATCCACTGCATATATATAACATAGCCTTCTGGGAATTTCACCAGGGCAACCATCTTATGGTGCTTATTCCTATTTCCCACTATAAATTATTGGCCCTTTTGCGACCACACACCCAGGGCAGATGGACTGTAGCAGCCTGGTGACGTGTCTGAAGTGCTTGAAGTGCTGTGTCTGCAACATAGTAATCACCGAGCTGCTTTTATACCAACTCCTCCAAATAGTCCTGTCTTCCTCAGAAAGATTAAGACCATCTGAGAAGGTTGTTCTACTCAGGTTTAGATCCAGGTGCACTATTCTATTATTTCCACGGCACACCTGGGTAGATCTTACGGAGCACACTGGTTGAAAAACATTGCACTAATCAACTGTAACTACTTTCATGCTGCTTGCATTTTTCAGAAAGATGTTTTAGGTCTCATGACCCCATCATTGTACTCAACACTTTGACAATTTGAAACAGCAAACGGGGAAAACAAAAAAAGTCATTATTTTCACCATATCTAGTTAACCAACTCCATTTGTCATAACAAGAGCAGAAAAAATCTCCTCGATCACTTGCCTGCTGCTAAATTCTTAAATAACGTTGTCCAGGCTCCTTTATCTTCATTTTTTGTTCAAGCAAATGATTTATGAAGTGAGTATTTCATTAAAGAAATAACTGAATTTTCTTTGATTTCTGAAGTTCCACTTGAAGTTGCCATCTCTGTAAAGTTGTGCTCGCTCATCTGTAGTTACGCTAATGGCAGGTGTAAACTGTGAACCATTGATGTGAACTTGAAATAGCTTATTGACGATTGTCCAATCACATTAGATTTAAAAAAAAAACTAAAACAATACTAATTTGCTGCCAATAAATGTGGGAATTGTCTGGGGCCACCTCAGGTCACTTGCTTGCCAAATGAACAAGGACTTGCATACACTCTCATTTGGCCAGCAGCCTTTACTCAGGAAATACAGTATTCACACAGAAATTAAACAAGTCAGAACCAATTTTTAGTGGATATTGACATGTACTGATTTCAGGCACATTGTGGAAATAAACAAATTTGTTTTATGATTATTTCACATTACCTAAATAATTTAAGTAGAGTTTTAAAAAATTTTTTTGGTGCCCAGGCACCCAGGCACCCTGCATTTCATACTGTCACTGGTCATGACCATGCTCCAAGCCATCCACACTGCTGGGATGAACATCAACCCAAAGAAATGTTACTTTGTTCTATCTGAGGCCAAATACCTGTCCTACATGATAGGATGGTGCAGGAGTCAAACCCCCTATGCTGAAAGGTTACAGCCATTCTGGACTGGCCCTTGCTGCAAATGAAAAGGCAGGTACAGGTTTTCTGGGACTACCGCAGTGTATTACCGATGCTTCATGCCTTGCTTTCTCAGAAAGGGCTACGCCTTTAATGGATTTGACTTGCAAATGGGCCCTGACTAGAGTGGTGTAGACTCCCAAGGCAGAAGCTGCATTTATCAACCTAAAGAAGGCTCTTACATCAGCCGCAGTACTAATCTTGCCTTACTTTTCTCTGCCTTTGATTCCAACCTGGGGGAGTATCTAAATCAGTTCATTGACAGGGCTCTACACACTGTCCTTTACTTCAACCAGAAACTGATGGATCAAGAGAAGTGGCATGCAGCAGTTGAGCATGGAGCCCTTGCTATGAATTGGGTAATTCCCCAGTTGCAGTAATACTTGCTCTAGTGTGAATTCATGTTGGTGACAGACCATGCCCCATTGCAATGACTCATCACCAAAATAGATTGCTACCTTCAGCCTTACTAATACAAGGTACTGAACAACAAGGGTTCTCTCCATGCCAATAACGATGTCCCCTCGTAGATCCAAGACCTCATACCTAGACCTGCCTATCTCTCTACAGATGTGTAAAGGTGTATGCAGTGTCACACACACATACACAGAGGGGACACCTTCAGGGCTTTGTCATGGTGAGTATTTTTGCCCCATAGAGACTGGGGGCATTGTTTCTAACTGTCTCTTCCTTATTCCCATAGTCCATAGGTACCCAAAGCTGACAAACCCTGACCAAACCCCCCCCCCCCCTCCGTGTTAGCCCTGCCCCTTCTGGGCTGTCTATATATTCTGACCTCGCAGAAGAAGTGGTCACTTGAACTCAGATCACCACAGGAGAAGAAACTGCACACTACACATTAAGAAGGTAGCCCCAGAAAGTTACAGCAACAGCTGAATCCATTTGTTTTTGTATCTTTATATTGATTTTATGTTATAAAATATAAGGATGTGCACGGAAAGTGACCCAACAATTGAACCTGTGTCTGCATTATCTTTCCACACAGCCAAATTAATTTAAATGACAAAATTACACCACTTCTTGTTTTTACTGCAGTTAACTTTGGAGAACAATTGAGATCATCACTATACCTAACTATGAATGAGTGAACCACTGAAACAATGCCCTACCAGCCTTATAACATACTAGCTGAGGGTGCTCCTTCAGTTATGATATTAAGGCGGTCCCTAACAATGAATAGGGGAGGACATGTTATACCTTGGGAATAAATTAACAGAGCAATATTTGTTCTGACACCACAAAGATGAAAGAGATTTTTTTAATAAAAGACCACAAGAAGAGATGTGTCAAATATTGCAGCAATGATGTCATTATTATGCTCTGCTTTTCCTGGAACTTATAATATCACTACAAATTTAATTCACCATTGGAGGTTAGCCAATTATTACTAGCAATAAAGATGTTATTAAGTTTATCTCCACCAAAACTGACATTTTTATAAAAACAAATTATCTCCATATATACTTTCTGGAACTACTGTATATGGGAAACATGCCTGAGGGAACAAATAATCTCTTATTATTCACAAACAAACAGAAGTAATTAGCAATATCTCCAAAGCTGATGACAAATATGCAAATCTGCCACCACCTGAGCTCTACAAGACAAGACAAACGAATGGCATTGCAAACCAAACTGAATCTCATAAGCCCAATAAAAACTGAGTAACTGTTACCTTAACTACATCATTCTTATTATTATTATCATCCAGTTCTCCCTGAAGAAACTCAGAAGAAACCAGGACCCTCACCACTGGCTTTGTAATACAATGGGCTTCAATCAGTTATTTTCTTTTTGAGCATAAAACTCATATTAAAAACTGTTTTGTATGTAATTTCTCCTAAGGCATTTGTCACATCTCCGTTTTCGATGATGAATGGAATAGAGATTCATTATGTCATTAGGCTTGTAACCTTTAAAGAAAATATATGCTAGGAAGAATGTGCCTCCTGCTCTTCTGTTATGAGTGCAACCATTCTGAGGCTTTACTGTGAACATGTCTCTTTGCTTCCTTTCTAACCATGAAGATTTTCCGATCTAATGATGCCAATACTCTAGAATCCCCCCAACCCAGTTTTTTTTAACAATAGCTAACAAGCAGCCCTGGGCATACCTACTGATGATGTTAGGCAATACACCAATCCTTTTCTTTTCTACTGTTTCTTATTTATTCCATAGATCCTGATACTTCATTGAACTAATTTATTGACTTCAATCCCCATTAGAGTAGGTCTGCAGAAGGGATCATCTTTAAGTCTGTACTTCTTTGATCTGGCTATAAATGTGTTGCGTCAAGGGATAAAAGGCCAATCACCCTGGACCATGCTTTTGGAAAAGAGGAAGTGAAGAGGAAGTTGGAAGAATAGAGAAAGGCTTTGGAAGATAGAGGGAAGATAAATAGGAAAAAGAATATACAGTATGATGCTTAATGAAGATCAGGATTCAGAAGTTAGCCTACTGGGAGAACTATCAAAAACAGTGGATAAATTTAAATATAGAGTGCAGTGTGGATGGAACATTTGGAAGAAGGTATCAGGAGTATAGTGTGATAGAAGAATTAAGGTGAAAGTTAAGGATAAGGTCTTTAAGACAGTGGTAAGACCAGTGGCGTAGGAAGGCGGGTGCAGCCCGCACCGGGTACCAGCTCTGAGGGGGTGACAAAAAATTGCCGGTTTTGTATTAATGCGCCTTTTGTTACATAAAATAACATGTCAAATAATGTTACATGGGCTTTAACAATCCCTAATTGCAACAAATTGCGGGTGAATGATGTGATGCTGTAATGATTTAGTATTATTGTGTGGTGTGTGGGGGGAGGTGTTCTGTCTCATATCTTTTGAACTGTGCTGGTGCTCAAGTAAACAAACAACTGAGAGGAGTTTTTGGAAACTCAAACTAATTAAGAATTACAGTGATCCCTCGCTACATCGCGCTTCGCCTTTCGCGGCTTCACTCCATCGCGGATTTTATATGTAAGCATATTTAAATATATATCGCGGATTTTTCGCTGCCTTGCGGGTTTCTGCAGACAATGGGTCTTTTAATTTCTGGTACATGCTTCCTCAGTTGGTTTGCCCAGTTGATTTCATACAAGGAACGCTATTGGCAGATGGCTGAGAAGCTACCCAACTTACTTTCTCTCTCTCTCTCTCTCTCTTGCGCTGACGTAGGGGGGTGTGAGCAGGGGGACTGTGTGCAGCTGCTTCCTGAAGGACATGCTGCACAGTGCTAAGCAATATTTAAAATCTCAAAGGGCACGTATTGATTTTTGACTTTGTTTTTCTGTGGCTCTCTCTCTGTCTCTTCCTGCTCCTGACAGAGGGGGTGTGAGCTGCCGCCTTCAACAGCTTTGTACCGGCGGTGCTTCGCATACTTAAAAGCCAAAAAGCCCTATTGATTTTTTTTTTTGACTGCTTGCTTTGCACTCCTTTGAAAAGGAAGATATGTTTGCATTCTTTTAATTGTGAGACAGAACTGTCATCTCTGTCTTGTCATGGAGCACAGTTTAAACTTTTGAAAAAGAGACAAATGTTTGTTTGCAGTGTTTGAATAACGTTCCTGTCTCTCTACAACCTCCGGTGTTTCTGCGCAAATCTGTGACCCAAGCATGACATTCTAAAAATAACCATATAAACATATGGTTTCTACTTCGCGGATTTTCCTATTTCGCGGGTGGCTCTGGAACGCAACCCCCGCGATGGAGGAGGGATTACTGTATCTCAGATCCACTGTGAACCAAGCACGACTCTCTAGCTTAGCCATTTTGTCATTTGAAAATAGTGTAGCTGAAGGTATCGATTTTGATGATGCCATTTTTAAAATTTGCAGAACAAAAAGTTAGAAAGAAGAGATTCTAAGTATCATGTTAAAGTATAGTTTGTTGGATTAGAGCCTAGAGAACGAAACGTGTAAACAATTGAGTTTTCATTAAATTGTATTATAATAATAATAAAGTTATGCACTAGGTACTATCACTATAAAAAAAGATTTCTTACATTGTACATTAAACTGGCTTATTAATAAAAAGGCATTTTACTTTTTTTTTATTCATAAAAAATTGTTTACAAAATAATTAACATTATGCCCTATTTACTTAACCAATTGAATAAAAAATTGCTTTCTCAATAAATTTAATTTTATATTTTGGTGGACATGGGGGTGACAAGTTTAAACTCTGCACCGGATGCCACCAGACCTTGTTACGCCACTGGGTAAGACTAGTAATGATTTATGGAGTTGAAACAAGGGCAGTTAAAAGAGCACAGAAGAAGAAGTTAGATGTGGCAGAAATGAGAATACTGAAATGGATGTGTGAAGTTACAAAAAAGAACAGAATAAGAAATGATAAAATCAGAGGTATAACAAAAGTGGGTGAGGACAGGAAAGTAGGTTGAAGTGGTATGGGCATGTGATGAAGAGAGACAATGAATATGTGGGCAAAAGAGTGAAGGGAATGAAAGTACAGGGGAAGAGAAAGTGAGGGAGGCCAAAATGGAGATGGATGGGTAAAGTAAAAGAAGATCTGAAGGAAAAGGGCTTGACTGACAAGGAGGTGCAGGACCAAGCTGTTTGGAGAAGGCTGATCAAGCACATCAACCACATATAGAAGTCTGTTCAGTGGAAAGACAGAGAAATACTCAGATGCGGGTTACATCTCAGTCTGGTATTGCAAGTGAAAGCCACATTTCAGTCAAACAAAGAACATTGCAAATCTTGATGTCCCATTGGAATTTAATCCTGGATTTGATATCAACACTTCAACTAAGGTTCTTACTGACCTGTTCCTTGACATCTGGGACAAGGACATTATGATTGACGATTTGATCAAATCTGTGACAACTGGACAACACTTTTCTCAATACCATCTAAAGTCTTTTGTCGAGTTCTGCTGACCAAAACTTTCACAGCTATTGATACCAAGCTCATAGAAGAATAAGCAGAATTCAGGAAAGGACAAGAGTGCATGAACAGATCTTTGCTCTAAGTAACATCATTGAACAGTGCCTGGAATGGAACAGCCCATTCTACATCAATTTCATTGACTAAGCATTTTACATCCTTAGAATCTGGCAATGGCCTTGCTGCATTCTCCTCTAAACATGTCCATCTACAGGCTGTCACACACATGCGCATGGGAGGCAGCTAAACGGCTCGAATAAGGGTAATTCCATGTGGGACCAGGGGCCTCATGTATAAACAGAGTGTACGCACAAAAATGTTGCATACTCCCATTTCCACATTCATCACGATGTATAAAACCTAAACTTGGCATAAAGCCAAACACATTTTCATGCTAGCTCAAACCCTGGCGTACACAAGTACTCCGCTCAGTTTTGCAAACTGGCAGAAGCCAGCGTCAAAGCAATGCTTTTGTTCCAGTGTGGTTTCCCTTTCTTATACACTGAAATTAACCGCATATTGTTTATTAGTTTGGGGCAGCACGGTGGTGCAGTGGTAGCGCTGCTGGCTCGCAGTTAGGAGACCCGTGTTCGCTTCCCGGGTCCTCCCTGCGTGGAGTTTGCATGTTCTCCCAGTGTCTGTGTGGGTTTCCTCCCACAGTCCAAAGACATGCAGGTTAGGTGGATTGGCGATTCTAAATTGGCCCTAGTGTGTGCTTGGGGTGTGTGTGTGTGTGTGTGTCCTGTGGTGGGTTGGTGCCCTGCCCGGGATTGGGATTGGTTCCTGCCTTGCACCCCGTGTTGGCTGGGATTGGCTCCAGCAGAGCCCCGTGACCCTGTGTTTGGATTCAGCGGGTTGGAAAATGGATGGATGGATGGATGTTTATTAGTTTAAGGCATCTGACTGTAATTAACCTGTAACAATATAATGGTCCACTGAATAGCCAAACTATTCCAAATATCATAGCTGCTTTAGCGTTGTTACTCTCACTGCACCTTCTTCTTCAGCTGGTCCCTTTAGGGGTTGCCACAGAGGATCATCCTTTTCCATACTACTCTCATTGCACCACTCAGAGTATTTATCACTGTATCTGAGTGTGGAATCACAGCTCTACAGCAGCTGATCGGAAAGAGAATTATCGGTATACAGCATCTAGGCCATGCTGCCTATTTGAAGTGCTCTCATACGGCAAACGCTTTAGAGCCTTTCCTGTACTGACTTTGCGGTTCAGAAACAGTTTCATCCCAAGAACTATAAACGCAATCAATCAGTTCATCAAGTGCTCCTTGTAGAACTGTTTGTACTTATAAGTACAATTACCTCACTGTAAACTTGAGATACAGTTATAATATTGCACAACCTGAGCCACTTTATAAAGCGCGTATTTACATATGATGACGATATCATTTTTAAGATGAAATGCAGCAAAATATGTTTATTATATTATACAGATAAAATGTTAACTTCATTTAAATAATCTATATTGTTAATAATTAAACATGCGAGGACACGATGGCGCCCTGTTCACTGATTGTTCATGCCTCGCACTGTATTCTTTCTGGGGCTGGCACGACACTGGAAGAATAGATGGATAGAATAATTAAACATGTACTTCGAATATATTTCAATGTTCCTTAAAAGTTTTGAAGAATCGGCGTTCTCAGCCTACAGATGGCTTAACATCTATTACAGAGCAGATTGTGTTGCGATTGGGTATTTGGAGAAAGAAAAGGGAGGACAGGAATTGGGGGTTATTACGTTTGAAAGAGACAGTACTGCTGCAATAAATTATTTCATCGAAGGTCGTGCACGGCGCAGCAAGCTTTTTGCAGGAGGCAGAAACAATCTCTGGACAGGGCGCCAGCTCATCACTGTCACTGCACCACTGTGTTCCCATGTTTAATACATGCTTTAATTCCTATCATCATGAAAATTATATCAAGTATACATCTCAGTATTTAAATTATTCAGAGAGCTGTAATATCATGAGTGTAATGGATTCTGTGTCCTGTCGGAGGAAGAGAAAGCCTGTTTAAGAAGCACATAGTGATTCACACACATAGAGCACATAGAACAACACATACAAAACAAAGCATTTAACATGCTACTTTAGTTACAATGGGATTTGAGAAACTAGTAAATTAAACGATTTTAAGATGAAGTTTATGATGTTCTACTTTAATGACAAAATAAACTACATGATTAAAGTTGAAATTTCAAGCTTTTTTCCCACAGTGTCCCTATTTTTTTTTCTTTTCTCTGTACCCTAATAAGCTTTCATATGTCACTCAGACGGTGGGCTATGACTCGCCTTTTCATGGCAAGTTTGATATCTGACAACTTCTTTTTTATTTCGGGCACTGTGCGACTTTGTGAACTTGAGCTTTCGAGTTTCTCCAACACTCTGTGTTACTCGATCAACTTCCTTTTGTTGTTTATACCACTGTTTAAACTAAAAAATAGTGCTTTTTCCTATGCCTCCACTTGGTATTCGCTAAAATTCTTCTATTTTCCCCCGTGCCTTTGCCATTGCCTTTTCACAGAACACTGAGCTTAAGGGCTATTTATATTGATTTGCATATTCAAAGAGGCGTAATTCTGGGAGGAGTTTGGGGAGTGGCAGCAGGCGTGTGCACGTGCATTACTTTTTATCGGGATTTATGGAGCAGAAGAACAAGGAAGTTGGTGAAAGCACAGATTTATGCATCTGGATTTTTTTTGTGCATACAAACATTTCCGCTTTTGTCCGTATTCCATGTTTTAGTGTGAATTCTATGCACGGCATTATGCATGAGGCACCAGGGGAGGATGGAGTGCATTAATCCTTTCTCTTTTTTCTGCTGCAGACCATTTATGGGAAATCCTGACTGGCCCTGATGACGTCACTTCTGGCCCTGATGATTTCACTTCCAGTTCCGGCCTTGATGACGTCAATTCCTTTGCCAGACTTTAAAACCACCATTTTGTCACATATGCATCAGTTCCATTTTGAACTCTGTTAAACTTTCTTTCTTTGCCTTGCCAAAAACCAACTACAGTACAATTTACGGGGTGACTAACCCAAAACTTTTTCTGGGTTTCTCATCCTTTTGTTCTGACAAGGGAAAGACCGACAGACTGAATATGCACAGCGAAGAAACTGTGCCTGATTATCACCGCCTCAAAACTAAAGTGATGTACATCAACAGAACAACTCATGCACCAAAAATGGTAAGCTTCTTGAGAATTTAGAGGAATTTACTTATTTGGGAAGTTCCATCAGTAGCAGTGAAACACCCAATAAATATATCAGGGCAACATTAAGGAAAACTCAGTGTCTTTGTCAAACAGCAGTCTAGCAGGAGGTCAAAGCAATACAGCCTATAGACTGAGACTAAACTGTATAACAACAATGTCAAATGAGATTTTTTGTATGGTACTCAAGGTCACATGACAACGACAACATTTTTTTTTTCCTGTATAGCACAAAGTCACACAAGGAATGCCTCAATGGATGTTTTTTGAAAACCCCCCAGCTTTCGCTCCATAAGAAGATAAAAAAAAAAATGACTCAAAAAATAACTTGAAGGGAAAAATTTGGAAAAAATCTTCAGAAAGGCAATTCAGAGAAAGCAAATACAGCAAATACAATACACAAAAACAGAACACAAGTAATTCTCTTAAACCTGACATGTTCTTGCCACCATTTCCCTAGTTTAAACAATCCTCAACTAACCTACTTACATGCCTCCCCAGTTCAGATGTTACCTGTCATCCCTGAACAGGTCCCAACTGTTCCAAAAGTAGTTCCAATGCTCCATAAACCTATACCTTTCTACGCTAAGTCACAGAACTTCAGTTAAGACTACCTTTTCAGTTCTGTTCCTCAGCCTGACACCTAACTTGTTAAATTTGGATTGCAGAACTGACAGACTACACTTATGTATGTTATTTGTTCCAACATAAACAATGACAACTAGATGCAACCGCGCTATGTCCAAGAGAGAAAGTGGTTTTGAGGTGGCCAGTTGAGGTGCCTCACGCCTACCTACCACCTCAGAATCTACGGAGACACTATCAAGTTCTGCAAGGACCTGAAAAAGGTTTGACACTTATCAATACATTTACAAGACAAAAGAAGCTGATGGAGAGGTGTGTAGGGATTTAAGGTGGACTGGATTTATGGGGGGTTTTTTGTAGGCTTTAGTAATTCTAGTGTTAAGCCAGTTGGCACTAATCATTTTTTTATTAGCTAATGATCACAGAGTGTTAACACCTTTGTAAAATTGCAGAATCTTTGGAAGTTCACTTTGCAACATTCATGTTTTTGGTAACATTATGCCAAGGACAATTGACCTCAGAAAACCATATTTTGATATTGATGGTTAAAAGACTGGCATTTCCAAAAACTCTGTAGTGCATTATTATATAAGAAAATGGGTTATTTACAAATAAAGCACATTCAAGACATTTGGAAATATTCTAAGAAGTGGATATTCCAAAACAAAAACACTCATAAGATCAGATCGTTCTGACAAACAAGGCAAAAAGTGGAGTGATCTGGTTACATAATGGACAACAACAAGCTTGGAGAAACACAACCACAGCATTTCATCACAAGGACATAATACCAACCATCAAATAAAGTAAAGGACAGGTAATGGTTTTGGGTTTGTTTGCACCCAAAGGACCAGGATGCATCATGGTGGTTTCATTAATTGTGAACTACTCTTTATACCAGAGTGTACTATCAGAAAATGTTGACCACCTGTGTAATAGCTAATGCTTGGCTGAAAATGGATAATTAAATAGGATAATGATTCCAAGCTTATTGGCAAAGTTATAACTAAATAACTACAAAAAATGAATGAAAGTTTTGGAATGGACAAACCAAACCAGATAATAATCCAATTGCACCTAATTAGTGAACCTTTTTTTTCAATGCGGCACCTTTCATTGTACTTAACTCAGCAACTTACAGAGAGATTTACACCGTGTTAGCAGCATCAGTTTAAGTAACCACTAACACCATGTTGTGATCCACCTATCTGTCATTCACATTACCAAAAACTCACTATAAACTGCTTGAAGCTATCTCTAAACTCACGTTTGTCAAAGGTCTCTCCACCTACATGTCCTAATTTAGGTTCTTAAAATTTTAGCTTTTGTTAATTCTTATTATTGGCCTGAAAAAAAACTTGATTCTTAAAAACATAATTTATGAGTAATATAAATTGTTCTGCTGAGAACAGCCAGTACTATTGGCAAAACTCTTACATTTTCAGGATCATGATTTCATTTTTGGCAGCCTTTCGCACTTTCCGTCCATCTCTCTTCAGGAACTTCTTACACACAAACACTTTCTCCGTCTGCCGTTCCTTTGCTAGGCACAATTCACAGAACTCCTTTCTGAAACAATAATATGAAAAACATTAATTTTTTTGATTTAAATATTAACAAGTAGCAAAAAGTAACTGTCCAGAATGGTCTGATTGGTGTTAACATATGATGTATTTTAAACCTTATAAAGTAGGCCCTGTCAAAAATTTTGGCATATACTAAAATTAAGTAGTTGGTCTCGTCCGTTACGGGAGATGGACGTCTGAAGCAGAGCTCCGTTAGCAGCGGCTTTATTTTTTCTCTTATTTCTTATTATCCCAAGGTATCCTGTATTTACCCAACCTGAGGAGTTTCTACTACAGGATATAAACATGAGCAACAAGAAAGGGGGTCAGAAAGAAACGGAAAAGAAATCTAAAGCTACATCCAAGTCTAGACAGGCATTAAGTCCAAGTGCAAGGTATGGCCTTTCAGAGACTGACATGGAACAGACAGGCAAAAGCACAGACTCCCCAGGGCCCTGCTTCGCTGCATCATCTCCTGTCGAGAGCAAAAATGGGAGCGAATGTGCAAGTGATGCAGGTCATGATAGCTTGTTGATTCCAGAAGATCACTTGAAACTGGAAATGGCTTTACAGTCCGCGCTTTCATCTACTCCTCGAGAGCCAGACGCATCGGCTGTAATAGGGCCTGTCTCTTCTCCTGCAGAGCATGAAAGCCGAAATGATCTGTCCGAACTAAAGGTAATGATTGCAACAATGGCCACGGCCATAAATGAGCTCAAGAAAGACATTCAGAATAATATAAAGAAAGAAATAAATGGCTTGCTCAAGACAAGCGAGAAGACAAATGAGAAGCTGTGGCTGGAGCTGCAGCAGGATAATAAAGACTTGAAAAAGCATGTATATAATTGCTTTGATGCAGCCTTTAAAGGTATGCTGAGAAAAATTGAGGAACACATTCAGGAAAATGCATCTAAACTGAGAGAACTTGACGATCAGCTGGAAGACGTTAAGCAGACATTCACAACTCGAATTGAAACAGCTGAACATTTGGCATCTGCTGCTGATGGAAAAGCAACAGCTGTGAATTCCAAATTCAAAAAACTCAGAGACAGACTTGTTGCTCTGGAAGATGGATGAAGAAGGAATAATATTAGAATTGAAGGTCTACCTGAGAATCGTGAAAGTCCAAACCCAGTGAAATTCGTAGCTGAACTATTCTCAAAAATAATTGGAGAGGACTTTAAATCAGATAGCAGCAGTTTATCGCATACGTGGATCAAATACCTCCAAACCTAGGACTCTTCTTGTGCACTTCGAGAGATTACAATCTAAGTTTAATATAATGTCACATCTCAGACAGAAACAAGAGATCATATTTGAAAATAACCACATTCATATTTTCCCTGATTTCTCACACTCAACAGCTGCTAAACGTGCCACTTTTTACAACATTAAACAGCAGTTACGGAAAGCTGATATCAGATACAGCCTCTTGCATCCTGCCAAACTGAAAGTGAACATTCAAGACAAATATTATATTTTCACCACTACAGAGGAAGCAGAAAAAGAGTTAAGAAAGCTGATCCCAATACTTTTTTGAAATACGATCGTGAGTCGCATCCTGTCATGGCATGGCAAGAAGATATTATCTGCTGTCTGATCCGCTTGCAATGATACTGGTACCATAATTATATATTCTTTTCTCTTCTCGGCCACTTTCTGTTTATGTTTTAATTACAATTATACGCGTATGTGTGGAAGAAATTAAAGTAGTAACATTTTTCTTTTTTTTTCCCACTATTCTAAAGGAGACTGTTTAACATCGGTCCTTGTACTTTTTGGTATTTGAAATTTCGTTTCAGAAAATATTTAAAAAAGATAAAAAGACACTTATTTTATTTTCAACTTAAAGGGAAAAATGAAAAACGCAAAACAATTACTTTTTTCCTTTTGTTCTTTCGCACATCAGAAAAGAAAAATGCAAGAAACGAGAATGAGAAAACTCCCTTTATGTTTTTCGCAGTAACAACAATAATGTTCATGAAAGAACTGCTACATCAATGAAGCAAAGTTTGCAAAGCTTGTATTTTTACCTGAAACATGCAACTCAGTTTTTCTGCAGTCATGTCCTCGTCCCGGGGTGTCACTCAATGTAATGGTCCATCCTTTGCTGATGCCAGTGTAACTTCAAGGCAGTTGATTGATGTGTTGTGAAGAGGACTGTTAGCACGTGCCATCAAAAACTGCGCAGAAGAAGAAGTACTTTCGGATTCAGACAACGAAAATGTTTTGTTGTTTATGAATTATTACACTTTCGTTATTTAAATCACAAATAAATTCAGAAAAGTATGTGTAATTTTACTGCGGTGGGTTGGCACCCTGCCCGGGATTGGTTCCTGCCTTGTGCCCTGTGTTGGCTGGGATTGGCTCCAGCAGACCCCCGTGACCCTGTGTTCGGATTCAGCGGGTTGGAAAATGGATGGATGGATGGATGTGTAATTTTAAGTTTATGACTGCTATTTGTTACCATAGAATTAAAAATACCTTATTTTCCCTCATTTTATTCTTTAATCAAAAATCAAACTCTGAAAATTCCATTCATTTTCTTTTTTCGTTTTTGCTTCTTAAATGAAATTTCAAATACCAAAAAGTACACGGACCAACATCATACCCTTGGTTTATTGTTATTGTTATTGTTGCATTACGGTTTACTATGCTTATCCAGGGCCACTTTTTAACACCATTCCCTGGGTTTACTATCTTAATATTTCAAGACTGTTGAAGATTATATTTTAAGCTTATAATATTTAGACCTTAACAGCAATAGATATCTCTATTTTTAATCCTCAAAGGTCTCTGCTATGGGGCTTGTTTTGTTTTGGACGTGCTCTGTCTCTAGTTATGTCAGAGGACTGGGACTTTGTGAAGTGGGGTCCAGCCTCATGTGGGGAGACAAAATGGGGGGGGTGGGGGGATAAGGGGGGGGGGAGAGAAAGAGAGCAAGCTATATCTAATTTATCCTTTTAACACTAGAATTACCAAAGCGTACAAAAAAACTCGTAGATCTGTCCCACCTTAAATCGCTTTGCACCTCTCCATCAGCGTCTTTTGTCCTGTAAATGTATCGATAAGCAGCAAGCAGCCTGCTATCATATCCCCCAACGCCGCACAGTTTTCTCAGCTCAAGTCTGTTTACCTGCGTGTCAGTTGCTTGGAGTTGTATAGAGTGAGAAGTCAAGCAAAATGACACCTTTTATAAATACTATATCGTTATTTGGAACACATGCATTTCATGTGTGTTCCGTGTCTACAACAATCTATGTACAGTAAACACATCGTTAAAACAGAAACGTTTTTCATGTTTTAGTAATAATTGACAAAATTTAGACATGAAGTGTATAATGTGTTAAGCCTGAATTCCAAATATCAAATAAACACTTTCACAAAAGGTACAAATATAACAGAACAAGTGCGCTTCTATTCAAGAATATAAGTGCAGAAAAAGAACCCACATTAGGGTGCGATATTGACACACGTTTGCTACGACCGTTTCGGTGGCGCAACGGTATCAACTGTTGACTCGTAATCAAAACTTCATGGGTTTGATCCCAGATGAGTCCATTTTGAAAAGTCAGCTGCTCTTATTCTTATTATTTTAGAATAAAAACATACATTTAATTTCAGACTGTAACAGCCTATGTAAATGTATGATACTTGTAAAGGTTAGCTTTGCTTTTTTTTTTTTAATTCAGTTTTATTCTCTCAGTTGCATTCACGATCCCAACCCCCCCTCCCCATCTGACACTGCTGTTTTCACATAAAGACGTCCCATAAAGCAGGCCCTGATGGCTACCCTGTTGAATTTTATAAGAAACTAGCAAAATACCCGCGCTTCGGAGCGGAGAAGTAGTGTGTTAAAGAGGTTATGAAAAAGTAAAGGAAACATTTTAAAAATAACGTAACATGATTGTCAATGTAATTGTGTTGTCATTGTTATGAGTGTTGCTGTCATATATATATATATATATATATATATATACACACATATACACATATATTATATATATACATACATATACACATATATTATATATATATAATATAATATGTGTATATATATATATATATATATATATATATATATATATATATATATATATATAAATATATATATATATATATATATATATATATATATATATATATAATATATATATATATATATATATATATATATATATATATATACATAAACACATTTATTATATACTAGCAAAATACCCGCGCTTCGCAGCGAAGAAGTAGTGTGTTAAAGAGGTTATGAAAAGAAAAGGAAACATTTTAAAAATAACGTAACATGATTGTCAATGTAATTGTGTTGTCATTGTTATGAATGTTGCTATACACACACACACACACACACATAAACATATATATACATATATACATATCTACATATACACATATCTACATATACATATATATATACATATACACATCCACATATATATATATATATATATATATATATATATATATATATATATATATATATATATATATATATCAACATATATATACACACATACATACACACACACATATACATATACACATATACACATACATAGATACACATACATATATACACACACACAGACACATATATATACATATATATTTACATATCTACATATATACACATATCTACATATATATATACACATCTACATATATATACACATATATATACATATCTACATATATATATATGTAATTGTGTTGTCACTGTTATGAGTGTTGCTGTCATATATATATATATATATTATATATATATATATATATATATATATAATATACACACACACACATAAACATATATATACATATACATATATACATATATATACATATGTACATATACACATATATATATACATATACACATCTACATATATATACATATATATATATATATACACATATCACACATATACATATATACATATACATATACATACATACACATAGATATATATATACACACATACATACATACATACACACACACATATATATACATATATTTACATATCTACATATATATACACATATATATATTCATATCTACATATATATACACATATATATATATATATATACATATCTACACATATATATATATATATACATATCTACACATATATACACATATATATATACATATCTACATATATCTAGACATACATACATTGACATATATATGTGTATATATATATATATATATATATATATATATATATATATATATCTACATATATACATATATATCAAATGAATGTCAACCTTTTGTAGGGTCTGTCCCTGAGACTTATTAATTGTCATTGCTAAGCAGAGCCTTAGTGGAAATTGGAGGCGTTTGAATTGAAATGGGAGATCAGAGGGTATAACGGGGATGCGAGGAATAAAAACTCTCTCCCCTGAGAACACCGCCACTAAGAATAGTTGCCTGAATGAGGTTCTTTTGCAGACACGTGACCTGAAGTCTCGTGCCGTCACAAAGTTTCAGTGGCTGTACGCAAATCCACAATCGGTTTCATATTGTTTTCGTACCTTATCAATTGTGTAATGTGTTTTTTGAACAGGTTTGATTCATGGAAGTGATCACTCCTGCTGCGTTCAGTCACTTCACGTGAGCCAATCTCTTGTGTGATGTTGCGATGTCCAGGGTTTTTTTTAATGTTAGCTAAGACCTGGCAGTTAAAAGTTTCTCGCTACAGCAATTTTAACTCTGTCACAAAGTGATCCAAACTGTCGTTTATACCTCGTGTCTTCTCATTAAACTTGTATCTCGCGAATATGGCATTGCAAACGGCAGCGGGTCAGTTCATGTGCTTACATGGGAGGCGTGATGACGCGATATATTTTGATATATATCAAAATACCCGTGCTTCGCAGCGGCAAAG